>NC_141457.1:50305000-50407500 GCF_015680905.1 Coptis chinensis
AATTGAAGAGTTGTCGACGACACGCAGAGTCGTCGCGAGACATTTTGGTCGTGTAGCGAACTCTCTGGAGCATCAGCGATCCAACTTTGTGCAGTCTCGATCATTTTGGGACCGGATATCAAATCTAAGCCTAATTCCTAAGTAGTGACTCTAGAATATTAAAGAGTCAATCCGGATTTTTTACGAAGCAAACATAACCCTCCCACGGGATTAGCTCATGGTCATAGAAGGAATAATAAAACTTCTTGTATACATTAAGTAAATAAATGCAGGACAGAATTAAACTAGAAAAGAAATTATCGTTATTAAGGGTAAAATAACTTACGATTATTTAAGTTTCTTTGGAATGGAAATAATGAGAATGTAAGTACTGAAGAAATAAACTAACTAGGCGGAAGCTAAAGCATGAATATGCTGAAGGAAGATATACGAAGGCCACCTCCTCATATATATAGGCTGATATAGGAAGGCTATCCGTGAATGATTTAATTGATATTTGGCCTTATGCTAATTGAATGGTTCGAAACTTTGAGAATCAAAGTTTTGTTTTACATGTTTTAATTTTTTGTCTTTTTGCTTTTTTTAAGTTTTGATTTGTAGCTCATTTCAATTCAAACCACCTGGTTTGAATTGGTACGTGTCTTCTCTCTTGCCAGGTGATACCAAATTGAAACCATCCTTTGCCACCTTCCTATGCTGACTCGTCATGCCTTCTGGGCCCGCATAGTGGGTCCACTTAGTGTGTCTAGTGGCGGCGCCGATTTTGGCGTTTTTATGACTTTTTGTCCTTGCGTAGAGTTAAATTAAGCCAGTCGCTATGGCAGCTTCACTAGCCAACGTCGGCATCTAGATTTATCCGATTTGAGCTTCGGAAGTTTGCTGCTTCTTTATATGTGGACCCGTTCTGCATTGGTTTTGTTCTTTTGGAAACTTCAGCTCTAGTCAGGCTTTGTTGGGCTTCACGGGGTTGAGTGGGAAACTTCAAATATTCCCCAGTATATTCGCACTTGGCAGCTTCACTAGCCAACGCGTCGGCATCTAGATTTATCCAATTTGAGCCGGAAGTTTTTGCTTCTTTATATGTGGACCCGTCTCGCGACCGGTTTTGTTCGTTTGGAAACTTCGGCTCTAGTCAGGCTTTGTTGGGCTTCACGGGGGTTGAGCGGGAAACTTCAAATATTCCCGTATTCCCGTACTTCGATGCAAGTTTTATCCCTATATTTATTTTAATTGCGGAAACCTGCAAAAGTACGATAATATAATTATTACATGATTATTAAACACATAATCGACCAAAATGCTATGTCTCTCGGGGTTTAATATTACAGTTTTGGGTGCTTATCACACCACCCCCAAACAGCACTTTGCTTGTCCTCAAGCAAAGAAGAGACATTAAAACGATAAGTGGTCAAAAATGTGTTGTCCTAAGCTAAATCTCATTTCGCAGAGTGCGGTTGCATTGACCGTATGCAACAAGGCCTTGAACCACTAAGAATTCCCTAGTGGACGAGTTATAGCCTCGTGAAAGTTTTCCAGAGAAGATACTCGCAAACTTCATTTATACTATAACGACACAGTAACAAAGGCTTGTTTCCTTAATTAATCTCAGGTATCTAGACATCTCACTAGCAGGGGAAACAAGGATTTTATTCTTTCGAAATTCAAGTTAATATACATACAATAATCGAAACATCTATGTATGAGTATGCATGCAGTGATCTAATAATGAAATGTACGAGCAGGGCTGTTTCTGGATCCTTTGGATAGCGTCCTTAAGTAGGTTCTCACAAGTATGTGTCGAAACACAATTTCTCTCTTATTTTTCTGCTCAAGCTTCGCTATCTCCAGTGTGCAGTGGGCACACGTTTCCTCACATACTCAATGACAGTCAGAGGAGCCGAGGTCGAGAAGTTACAACTACTACTTATTATCTTACTATCCTGTTCCTAATTGAGCTAGAGGTCTTTATTAGGTGTTATGGGGCTTAGGTGGTAGTGTAGAAGAAAATGGAATGGAAAATTCAAAAAATGATAAGTATGAGAGAATAAGGTCTTCGAGATATTTATACTAGAGAATCCTTATTTTTTTTCCTGCTTCTAACATGGGTTTCCATACTTGGATTTTTCAAGCTTTTGTATTCCTTTTTTATTTGATTTTTTTTTGGGTGAAATTCTAACCTTGACATTTCTTTTGATTTTTGGAAACATATTTCTATTTTTTTTCTTTTTCTTTTCTTCTGAAACAGGTAACTGATTTTGATTTGTGACAAGGTTTTTCTCTTCATTTTTCTGCACTTCATCCTATTTTTCATACTCATCATCTAGGTAGGCTTATTTATTTGTGGTTACTAGATGGGTAATGATTTTTTTTGGTGAAGTAGAAAGGATTAATAAAAGGTTCAGTGGGGCGACTAGCGGTATCCTTTTTTACAGGTGTGAATTTTTGGCTATATCGATCCAAAGAAGGCCTAAATTCTCGCCTAGGATTTGGGTAGTAATCAAGTAAGTAGACGTGTGAACTTCTCTATTCAGAAGAACTACTCCTCTGTGTCATTACTCATATATCACACATTTTGGGCTTTTGGTTAGATTCTTACAGGATATGGAAACTAAGTTGTCTAACCGTGGATCCCAGAAATTTACTGCTGTGTACATTAAATGATAGTCAGTGCATGAATGCTCATGAAAAGATGTAAAAACTATTGCATACGTATTAAATTAAGTTTCTAAGAACAAGTCCTAATTCTGATGCTAGGGTGAGATTTCTAAATATTTTTCATCATGGAAAGGGAAACAAGAATTTGTCACTAAATACGTTTATTTAGACATTAAGTAAACTATATACAACTATGCATGCCTAATTTTTGCAAAAGGTTCTCACTACCCCTAAACAGTCGGACACTGTGTCCTCAAAGTGTTAATAGGAAGAAAGAGTATACTTGAGAGGCTTTGAGCAAAAATATAGCTGACATCTTCCACAGAAATTTATTGTAACACACTATATATTATACATCATAAAAGTAGAAGCACACTGTTAGAGTAGCACACTGTTAGGTTATTTATTTATTTCACATCAAAACGTAAAACAAATATGTACATGCATCAACTCACATTGCCCCAACCTTGGCGGGGATAGTCCCTCCTTGCCTCGTCCCTCGTAGAAATGCCATTCCTTTGCATCCCCGCCAATCTATCATAGCTTTCCGGACTTCACTCCACTTCCTCTTCTTTGCATTGTCTAGATGAGCTATCATTTTATCATCATCGGGGAAAGAACGAACTTTCTTAAGATACCCGCTGGCGCCGCCATGTCGAAATCGCATAAAGAGCGAATTATCTTGTTTGTTGGACACATAGATTCGACCTTTACCCATCCGAAAGGTGGCCATAAAAGTGAGGGAAGTGCGTCCTCACTATCCCCGCATCTGTAATTGGCGGCGGGGGTGATATAGTGTTGCCGAAAAGACCGAGCCTTCTTAAGATTCCCAATTACTAGGTGCAGAATGTCGAAGGCGGTATGTTCTTTGGGCCAATGCATGGAATGTCTTTACCCGACTTTGATGCGGTGGAAAAATGCCAATCCCCCATGATATTCAGAAGAATAAATAACATGGCAGTTCCAACATTCATGGTCATACTGGCTAGTGGAATAGTGAAGTCCGGCCATCGGCACGTTCTTTGACGTGGGCAAGGCCATCGCCATACCGGGCAGCAAAATCTTCCCTAGAATAGTCATTAAAGTCATTCTCTATCATGTATTGAATGGGGAGATCTGGCTGAAGAGGAGGAAGGTCTAGAGCCATAGCCACTGTTGGCTCATAAAAAGCGTGTTGGGTGTTACCAATACGTAGTGTAAAACCATTCAAAGGGAAACCCCGGACGGTGGTAGATCTTCCATGTGATCATAAAAATAAGTTGCCAAACCCGGGAGTACGCCGCTCGGGTGTAGAATAAGAGAGTTCCAACCAACTCGAGTGATGTAGTCTCTGAAAAGATGTTCATATGCCGGAGAATTCAGTAACGAGTGGAAAGATTGTTCTGGAATCATCTTTGGAGCTTCCATTGTAGAAGATGTGTGAAAAAAATGTGACCTGTTTAGACAAGGATAAACAAATATTAGAGTATGATGAGAATAATTAAGTAAAAACGAATTACCATACGAAAATTAAAAACTAAAAAGAAAATGATAAATAATATAAAATTGCAGAATTTAAATGGTTTCATTGGCCCAAGTAACGGCGAGGATCCTTTTGTGGGAGGGATTCGTTTATAAGATTTTCTATGCCGTCAATCCGTGCAACAGCCTGTTGCAACATTTTGTTTTCTGTATGGTAAATCTCAGCGTGGTTCTCCATTATGAGAGTGTGATTTGCCAAGAATTGGTTGTGGCTGTGCAAGAATTGTGCTTGTTCCTCTTCGTTTATTGTCATGAGTCCACGAAATTCAAGAAGGCTGGTGATAATAATGTTCTGACGTTTGAATAATGTCATCAGTCCTTGTTGAATTAAGCGAAGCCCTTCCATGGAATTAAATACGTTGCATAATGCATTTTCAGTAAAGATGTTGTCGGTGGAACAATCTTCGTTTGTTCCTGCACCGACATGGTTCTTTGCAACGTCGGGGTTCCAGAATCCGTTCCTACATACTGAGTGAATAGTAAGAGTGTTAGCTGTTCGAAGAGGTGTATGAGGAGAAGTACTAGAAAAACCCCAATGTATCATGATAAGTGTCACAATGGTTGGTAAAGGAGCTGCCTTTTTCCTAGCACGTGCGATCGCATTCCAGAGAAATTTAATAATGCAAAAATCATTACAGTTACTCTGCAAGACCCAGAGTAAATGGAGGAGGGGTTTGGTTATTTCGGAAGTCTTAGACGTGCCTAGGGCATTATGAGCTACCCATTGGATCACAGATAATTGGTTCTTTTGTAAAGATCGCTGATAAACAATACGGTTTTTCCTGTTGTATTCGCCGTGAAGGATAGTTGCAAACATCAGATGCCGGATATTATCGAAAGGTGAATCCTGAAGGTGTACTCCTTGGTTTGTAATAGGAATTTGAAGTACCTCAGAGATGATTTCCATAGTCAATTCATGTTCGTGATCCGTTAGCATCGACAAAGAATTGTCCGTTTTGGAAATAACCGCTTTTATAAAATAACAAGACCAATTCTCGGAATAAAATGCTTGCTTCGATAAAAAGAGGGTACCATCCTTGGACGTAATATTTGAGTGTCAAAAAAGGATGAAAAAGACCATTTTGGAAATTTTCCATAAAATTTTGCTCGGCACGCTAAACTTCGAAAGTGAAGGCCATTAAAGATGGAGTGGTGAAAAAAGATTATTTTGGAAAAAGGGAAGTTAAATTTTTGAGGTGTCTATCCTTGTTCTAAATAGGCACCCATCCGAAAATGTAAAAGATACGTTTCGAGGTGTTACAGGGTAGTTAGACCACGTGTATCTTCTAATATATGCGCAACAGTGGATGTAGTGTGGATGAGAAGAATGGGGCATGTGACAAGGAGTGCCCTTTTTTTTTAAAAAAAAAAAATAACGTAAGTAGAAGGACAAGGAAAATGTAGATATACGATCACAATAAGATGTAAGAACGTACAACGGTATGGAAACACAACATAATGATACGATGACTTAAATACCAACCTAAATATTAGATAGAACTATATGCCACATTAACAACATGACTATAATAAAACAACCGAGCATGAAGACTTGAGTAGCATATTCAATCTGCTACTGCTCAAACTTTTCTAGTGCATCCATGAATCTTGAGCTTGGAATGATCTAAAAACGGTTTTTAGAATAAGAAGTGTAGAGGGAAGAATATGAAATGAGTGAATATAGAGGAAGAGTTGAACTTATTTATAGAAAGAAAATTGCCGTTTTCTGACCGTTTTTTAGATGTGGTTCATGACCGTTTTCTGTCCGTTTTTTAGATGTGGTTCATGACCGTTTTCTGACCGTTTTTGATGCGTTTTCGTTATCGGTTTCTAAACGTTTTATAAAACGTTAGTTTACGTTAAAATTTGTTGTTTAAGTATGACCTTTAAAATATATATTTATATATATATGTATATAATTTATTCTTACCAATATATGTTCCTACCTATATACTATAATATTAGATATAGCTAATATATCAAGATAGAAAAATTTAGGAACCATCTACTATTAAGCTAGAAAATACAAACACGTAAATAAAATATCTGATATAATTATTATACAAGACCAGAAAAAAATAAATCTAGCTACTGATGATCCTCAGGTGCTGTAGCAGAATCCTCGGGGGCTGCAGAAGAAGAACCAGGAGTCCTGCGACGTCGTGCAGTACGAGCTCCCGTGGAGGATAACTGCTCCTGGATATCACCAAGAGTATCCATCACCTGAGCCTGAAACTGATGCTGGCTCGCCATGAACATTCGCTGGAACTGGTTCTAGCGAGTAAGCATATTGTCCTGAAATGCAGTCTTGGAAGCTCTCATTTCCTGCTGGAATTCGCCCATGCTGTCTGTCATCGACTCGTGGCGAGTGGTCATATCTGTCCTTAACTTCGCCCAAAGGTACGTCTCATCGATACCGGCGAAAGTGTACATGTCTCGGACCACCATTCACAAAGCACGTAGGGCCTCTATGGGGTGGGTGATCTTACTCATGGTAGTCTCATCAAAGTATGGTGGGTGAGAGGATCCTACGCTAAGCGTGCTTTCGGCAGCCCTAGGTCTTTGTGGGTTGCTAAGGGTCCCTGTATGCATTTCTTGAAGACAAGCATATTCTCATATTGTGGTATAGGGAGTAGTGGGGGGTGACGGACGAAAACCCATATTAATCATAACTTGCGTTACTAGAACGGCAAGAGGGTGACCTAAGAGTAGCATGTGTGATAATATCAAAAAGAAAGGTAACGATGCGAGAAGTTACCCTTTCGCCTCTGGAGGATCGAGAAGGTGGAGGAAGGTCTTGTTGATGTCCGAAGGCTTCGAGGTGCCAATGACGCGTTGGTCCGACCATTGAGTCACCGCCGACTAGTTCCGTCACACCACCGATCGGCGCATTTCCGTCGATGTTGTACTCTCCCTCGATTAGCGTGTCGAGCATTAGGTCATAAGTCCGTGGGTACCGAGTGCTACCGAAGTCGAAGACGTTGGTCGACCCGGCGGAATGCCCGTGATCCGGAGAGCAAACGGTGTGACTTCGTGGCGACACCTTCGACGGTGACCCAAAATGGTCGCCATTAAAGCTCCCATTGTCGTAGAATTTCATCACCAAATCCTTGGAATAAAGCCCTCCATTGGCATATAACAAACTCTCCCATCCTCTAGAGTGAATTTTGTGATCAAAGAATGGAGCAAACATCCCGTTTTCAAACAAATTTTCAAAAAAAAATTCAACACAAATCCGCCTGTTTCCGGCCATTACTGGTCTTAGAGAAAGGATGGCTATTGATTACTGATGAGGGGAAGAAATGGGATGTTCTGACGGAAGGAAAACTTGGTCGGAGATGTGAGGGTCTCGCGCGAGACCTGGTTTTAGTGTGGGCCTATCTCGTGCGAGACTAATTCGAGAGGGGGCAAGATCCGTTTTTTTAGGAAGAAGAATGGTGTAATTGTGACGCATGTTTTCCGGTTTTTTGTGTTTAAATGGACCGAGAAATCGGTATTTTGGTTGGGCCAAAAATTTTCCCGAAGCCCAAATCAAGCCTAAAGCCCGATTTAAACCTAAAAAATCTAAATGCTTACCCACGACTCGTTTGGACTCCGAATTGGACGAATGAGATACCGAAACGATTGGCACGAAAAATGCTATCCAATTGTATGAGTCATTCTTGAAGGTCACAAGGTTTTTTTTTAAAAGAAGGAGAGTGTTTTATTTATAAACAAAGGTTTTATTTATATACAAGGGAGATATACGTGAAAAACACTGGATGTCCAGGAAAGTCACCATCTTAAATCATAGACAACTGTCATGTCGGCTTTGGAGCGAACCCAATCCAGCCAGACTGTGGCTTCACCTCTATGTATTATGGGGTTAGGGGCAGGACGGTACCATCCTGGACCGTGAGCGCTACGGTCTAATAAAATTGCCTTTATTACATACGGCTATCCTCAAACCGCCCCAAGGGAACTCAAAGTAATCAATTCTAGGGTTGGTCTGGTGGAATCCATTGCCCGTTTATGTTCCAAGTATGTGACATCCGAGGTTGGACACGAATCTCATGTGCAAAACTTAATTCAGAGGGAAAAGGTAACAATATAAACACATCTACAAGATGAGTCTTTTAACGTCAGATCCTCAAGACGAGTCGAGTCTTTTAACGTCAGATTCTCAAGACGAATCGAGTCTTTTAACGCGTCGATTCTCAAGGCGAATCCCAACCTGTGGGAGAAACGGCGCGGCGACGAAGATTATCCTGCACAGCTGGTGTTAGACAAAAGTATACCTTAAACTGGCTAGTATCGGATAGGAAGTCAGGGCCTAGACAGAAAGGTGTTTGGCAATGCATACACCAACCCATCCTTCGCGCACGTCGTTTACGAGCAAAAGAACTACAACCATTCCCTATTCGTGATGAGTGAGACTTACACCAAATGATTAGCTGAAGTTCGCGAGGTAGAGAGTAGAAAAGGGAAGAGAAGGAAGGAGGTGAAATTTTAGGTATCCATCGTTTACCAAAAAGTACGTTTGCTCGTGTTGCAGAAGACATTTATACTCAGTTCTGAAAAAGAGTTTTCGTGGACTAAGGTTCCGGCGCTTGCAACCACACACTTCAAACAACTTTGGAGATCATAAGATAGAAGATAGCCCGGCTACCAAAATGGCGTGCACTCTATAGAAACAAGATTGAGCATGCCAAAACTAAAACATCTAGTCGGTGTATCTTTGGATTACGAAGAAGAGTCCGTTCAACATCCGGTGGCGTAATTGTGGTAATGTTTTAGGCGTTGTCCATTGACTTGAAATTCACTGTTATCTTTTGGATTAAGCAAAGAGATTGCCCCATAATGTTTCACAACTAACACAATGAAAGGACTAGACCATCGTGTTTTCAATTTTACGGGAAAGATGTGTAATCCGGAGTTACAAGAAAAACTTTTGGCCAATTTTGAAATCCTTACGCAAAAAATGTGCTTGTCGGTGCACTTTTTTCATATTAGCTTTGTAGGATTTGAGAGATCATAAGCATCACTCGAATCTCCTCCAGCTCATTTAATTGCAGTTTTCGCTTCTCGCCTGCCTCGATGATATTGTAATTAAGGCTTTTGATGGCCCAAAGGGCACGATGCTCAAGTTCAACTAGCAGATGACAAGGTTTTCCAAAAACAATGCGGTAAGGAAACATCCCTATAGGTGTCTTAAATGCTGTTCGGTATGCCCACAAGGCATCCGATAAGCGGAGAGACCAGTTCTTTCTTGATAGGTTGACAGTTTTCTCTAGAATAGACTTTATCTCTCTGTTGGAGACTTCCACTTGGCCACTCGTTTGTGGGTGGTATGGAGTAGCAACCTTGTGAGTAACTCCATATTTCTTCATTAAAAACCCAAAAAATTTGTTACAAAAATGTGTACCCCCATCACTGATGATAGCTTTGGGAACACCAAAACGAGAGAAAATGTTTTCTTTTACAAATCTCACGACAGTCTTATGGTCATTTAAGCGACATGCGAGTGCCTCAATCCATTTGGACACATAGTCTACAGCGACTAAAATGTATAGAAAACCTTGAGAAATAGGGAAGGGTCCCATAAAATCAATGCCCCAAACATCAAAAATTTCCACAATCAAGATTGGATTTAGGGGCATCATATTTCGTTTTGGTAATTCGACCTAGGTGCCGACAAACAACTAATGCAAGCTATGTAATGTTCGCGGTGCATCGCGAAAAAAGGGTAGGCCGGTAAAACCACATTGTAACACCTTGGCTGCAGTTTTCTTTCCTTTGAAATGACCTCCCATAAGATTGTTCATGGCAAAAGGATAATACGTCGGTGTGTTCCCGAATGCGGGGAATCACGACGAATGAGTTGGTCGGAACAATACTAAAAAGAGGTAGGGTTCATCGAAATAATATTTTACGATGGATAAGAACTTTTTATGATCGGGGCGTGACCAAAAGGAGGGCACTTCCTCGGTAACTAGGTAGTTAACGATATCCGTACCATGGAGATGAGAAAATAGAGTACAAGTATTCGATGCGGGGAAGGAATCACCGATAGCTTCGGAATCACTATCGATGTCGCCAACCAGCCTTTAATAAATGGTCGGCTACGACATTTTCGGTTCCTTTCTTGTCTTTGATTTCGGGGTGAATTCTTGTAAGAGAAGGATCCAGTGGAACAATCGTTGTTTTCGTCCTTTTTTCGCGAGTAAGTACCGAATTGTTTGCATGGTCGTATATCACGATGGTCGATGTTCCAACTAGGTAGGGGCTTAAACTTATCCAAAGCATAGACAATAGCTAGGAACTCTTTCTCAGTTGTGGTATAATTACGTTGAGCGTCGTTAAGAGTTTTACTAGCGTAGTAAATGACAATGGGTTTGTCGTCACGTCGTTGGCCTAGCACGGCACCAATAGCAAAGTCGCTAGCGTCACACATCAATTCGAATGGTTGAGACCAATCAGGGGGTTGAATGATAGGAGCGGTAGTCAGAGCAGTTTTTAGAGTATCAAAAGCTTGTTTGCAATTGAAATTGAAGTCGAATACTGCATCCTTAAGCGAGGAGATTGGTTACGGGTCGAAAGCAACTTTAGAAAAATCCCCTGAATGAATCTCTGTAAAACCCGGCGTGGCCTAAAAAGGCACGGATATCACTTAATGCGACGTGGGAAAGGTAGCGAAGAAATTTTAACAATTTTAGCATTATCAACCTCTATCCCGTCTTTTGAAACAATATGACCTAGAACAAGTCCTTTGGTAACCATGAAATGATACTTCTCCCAATTGAGTACCAGATTTTTCTCTTCGCAACGCGTTAATACTTTAGAAAGGTTGGATAAACAGTCGTCAAAGGAATTTCCGTAAATGGAAAAGTCGTCCATGAAGATTTCCATATAACGTTCCACCATATCACTAAAAATGTGAAGCATGTAGCGTTGGAAAGTGCCTGAGGCATTACAAAGACCAAAAGGCATTCGTCTGTATGCAAAGGTTCCAAAGGGACACGTGAAAGTTGTCTTTTCTTGATCGGCGGGATCGATGACAATTTGGAAGTATCCGGAATAGCCATCAAGAAAACAGTAGTAAGCATGACCGGCTAAACATTCTAGCATCTGGTTAATGAATGGGAGAGGGAAGTGATATTTACGGGTTCTGGCTTTAAGTTTGCGATAGTCAATGCAAATTCTCCATTTCAAAGGAATGCGAGTGGAGATGCACTCACCATTTTCATTTTGCACAACTTGAATGCCGGACTTTTTGGGAACAACGTGGACAGGACTAACCCAATCACTATCAGAGATAGGGTATATGATACTCGTATCAAGTAAACGTAAAACTTCCTCTCTCACCACTTCCTTCATGGCGGGATTAAGGCGGCGTTATGGTTCTCGCGATGTCTTTGTGCCGTCATCAAGATGTATGTGATGCGTGCATATGTTAGGGTATATTCCCTTAATATCATCTAATGACCATCCGATAGCGGAGCGGTGTTCACGAATGACATGAATCAAACATTGCTCTTCGTCGGTAGTCAAGTTAGCAGAAATTATTATAGGGTGACTACCATCGAGATCGAGATGCACGTACTTCAACTCAGAAGGTAAAGGTTTTAAATCCGGAGTTGGAGGATTGGGGATCAAGGATTCGCGGTGAGGATCATCTCTTCAATGGAAAAGAGCTTAATCCGGTTCTTCAATCGGTTTGCAACGCGGCATTAGTGGTCAAATAGTGGTACCGACTCTAATAATGCATGGACATCCTTTATGTACGAGTCATCGTCAAATTCCGGATTATCAAAAGAAAGAAATTGGTGTATCTCGTCTGGGGGAAAAGAGTTTGTGAAATAATCATGTTCCAGACTATCAACCAAGCTAATCACGCCTTCCATTATAGGATCGGGAAATTATTTCATTAATTTGAACACGTTGAGTTCGACAGAAAGGTTCCCGAAAGACAATGTCATTGAACCGTCCCGACAATTTATGAGAGCGTTGGCAGTTGCAAGAAAAGGACGTCCCAAGATGATAGGAATGGAGTCACAGGCCACCTTAGTATCTAAAATGACAAAATCTACTGGGTAGTAAAAATCTTGGACCTTTCTCATAACGCGTTCTCTACTATGCCTTTTGGGTACTTGATGGAAGCGATCCGCGAGTTGCAGAGTCATATTGGTAGGTTTTAATTCATGAAGACCTAACCGCTTAAATAAGTAGTAGGAAGTAGGGTAACACCGGCACCTAGGTCTAAAAAGTGCGAGAGCGGTATAATTTGTCGCCCAACGTGCATGGTACGGTTGGTCGACACGGGTCTTGTACTTTACCACACCATTGGTAGTGGTAATCGAGGGAAACCGCTTTCGATGAGGAATGCTTGTTGAGGTACATTAAAGACGCCGTTTTGGTGGTGCACATGTCCTTCAAAAACTTGGCATGCTTGGGCAAATGTTTTAGCGCATCTAGGAAAGGTAAGTTTATGGTCAAATTTTTGAAGGTTTCACAGATCTCATCAAAATGTTCGTCATGTTTGTTCTTTACCAAACGGGCAGGGAACGGAGCTTTTGGGTGGAATCGCATATAAGGATCAGTGGTATCTTTTCCTAGGGACGTGGGTGTAGATTTTGAAGGTACAACTTCGTCCGTTATAGGTTGCGAGGTAGGAGTTGGAAGGACGTCAGTCGTGGCTTCCGTCGATTCCTCGTCTGGCATACGTATATTATTGTCGATGGTTCGGCCAGAACGAAGAGTGGTAATGGCATTTACCTCACCCTGGCTTGGATTACTAGGTCCTGGTGCATTGTTGAGTTCAAAGGCAATGTTTGTAGGCTTAGGGTTTGGAACTACTTGGCCATGGAACACGCCCTTTTGACTTTTATCCTGAGCTAACAGCTGAAGAGACTGTTGGATAGAAGCTAGGATTTGATTATGTTGATACATGTATGTCAAGAAAGTTTTAGCCGTTTTATCGGCTGTGGATTGTACCAAAGGAGCAGCAAGAACAAGTTCACGGTTATTATCCACGGGTTAATTTTGGTAGCCATATCCTTGATTAGCGGGAACAAGGTTGCGGTTGTTTTGGTACCCTATATTTGCGTTGTTGGGAAAATTACTTTGCCCTTGCTGGAATTGTGGATGATTTCCTTGACGATAGGAATTGTAGTTCGCGGGTGGTCGTACAGGAACGTTGTTGCCACCTGGACGAGCTTGTTGTTGGACAGGGGGTGCCCAAGCTAAATTCGGATGTTGTCGCCAAGTCGCATTAGGGATGTTAAAAGCACAAGCCTCTTCAGAAGGTTGGGGAGGACACTCGTATACCAAAGGACAATAAGAATCGGTGTGCTCAAGACTTCAGCAAAGAGGATATGGGGAAGCGTTGGCAGCCATGACCTGTTTGGGTTTTTGATCATTTACTTGTACCGAAATAGCATCGACCTTTTTGTTTAGGGACTCGATTAGATTTTTTAATTTCGGATCAGGTTTGACCTCGAACATAGACGTAACCTTTAGAAGATCTGGAAGAATCAGTGTTTCCCCAATGTGTGCTTCGTGAAGCCTGTTTCTCAAGAAAAGTGTATGCTTCAGTAGCGCCCTTGTCTATGAAACAACCGCCGTTCATGATATCTAATGTTTCCTTTTGATGGTCATTGAGACCATTAAAGAATGAACGGACTAATACAGTGGTGTCGAGTTGATGATGGGGACATTCGAGAAGCAGATCAGTAAATCTGCTCCATGCTTCCGAAAAGGATTTCTGGGGGTGCTGGCGAAAAAATTGAATCTTTTGAAGCATTTCTGTAGTTTTCTTCTGAGTATAGAATTTTATCATGAATGCTTGTACGAGTTTGGCCCATGTGTCAATGGATTGCGGCGCTTCGCCTGTGAGCCAAACTGAAGCTTTATCAGCTAAGGTGAAGGGAAACAACCTAAGCAAGACTTGTTCGTTGGTAACGGTCGGATGGCGGAAAGTGGTGACTACTTGTTGCATCCGCCGAAGATGATTGTGACGGTTTTTCATGGTCTAAACCATGGTAAACAGGTAACAAACCGAAAATGTTTGGCGGAATACTGAAAAATCACCTACAATCGCGATCGAAGTTTAATGCGGGAAGCGGTCCTTCCCCGTAAAGGCAAGATAGAACCGGAAGGGTTTTTCGACTGTGAGATTTTCCTCAGCCATAGTTAAAGGAGATAATGGCAACGGAGATGTTTGACGAGGTTGATTTACGAAGGAGAGACTATGTCTAGGAGATAACATAAACAGTTGTTTCTTGTATTTTCGATGATGATATGTAAGTTCTAATTCCTTATGTTTACCAGACCGTAGTCTCATACAAATATAAATTTTAATTTAAGGCTCATAAGGAACGAATAATGACTGGAGGTTTTAGAATTTAGGAATGAGGGAGTTGAAGCACATCTTCCTGAGCTGTTGCTAACTCGAGCAGGGAAGCTAGGATAACGTGTGAATATTCCAGCAGCCAGGTCACCTGAGAGAATTGAGGGAGGTTGTTTGTGCTAGCACGTTCCTTAATTAGGCAACCTCAATTTTTTTTTCAAGTTTCCTAGGCACTGATGGAATAGGATGATGATTTATGATGGTGTATTATGCGGGGTGTTATTAAGATGATTTAGATGAAATTTTTAATTATTATGATTTTTTTTTTTTTTATATATATATATATTTTTTTTTATTATTATTATTTTTTTTTTATTTTTTTTTTGTTTACGTAATTAATGTATTATGCAGACGTGATTACGAAATATGCAATTAAAACGATAGATGCCAAAATAGAAACTAACTAACATATACTAGTTTACGCAGAAAGTCTACCCATGCAAATCTATATTACCTATATACGATGCGACTATATGTAAGTTATAATGTGAGCTAGGGAATGTCGAGAAACGAACTCATGCAATTGAATACCGTGGTGCGTGAATTGATGTAACATACACATACAAAAATATTCTAAGCAGATGGTTTGACGCCACGATATATCAAAATATATTTGAATCATATTGTGTTAACATGAATATGTAATGACGAACCACCTTTACATGCAAGGAGTCCTCATGCCAACATACAAATATCGAGGTAAAACAGGTTATAGCAAATAATATCCTCGACAAAGTTTGAGGAGTTTAAGAGTTTAAAACCGGCAAGGCCCCGCGATTCCTCGTGATAGCGATCGACTAACCCGAGCTTATGCTTACTAGAAAAACAGGACCGGGGAGCCCAAAAGAGTCTTGAAAAGGAAAGTGGCTCAGACGAAAACCGGAGTGTTGATACTCCGGGTTAGTCTCGCGTGCTACTAATTCAGTCTTGTCCGAGACTCTTTTGTTTGTTCAGTACTTCAAATTCCTACGGAGTACTTAGACTGTGCTAATGAAAATAAACAAAACTTGGTTCACAGATATTTGTTAGTAGAAAAAGTTAGGGTAAAGAGTTACGTAACTCGTTAGTATTGTAACAGAAATGAAAATTAAAAATATGAGGAGGTAGGGGAGGGGGTTTTTATGGATGTATTCCAGTTATTACCTTAAGTCCAGAGTCCTTCGGCGTGCAGCAGCGCCATTTGATAATCACGCATTTATACACGTTTTGGTTTTCAGTTACTTATTTTCTTAAGTCCGAGGTCCACAGTCCAAAGTCCGAAGTCCAAAGACCTAAGTCTAAAGTCCAAAGTCCAACGTCCGTATAGTCGTACGTTTTAGTCAAGTTACCTTACTCACGTGGGTTTGGTAGGATAGGTCGAGTAAGGGATCGTCCAAACCTTAGGGCTCGGATAGGTTCACAACTGGAATTACAACTTTTGGTGAGTAGGATTTTTAGGTTTATTATTAGTTGGTTTTAATTAAATTAACGGTAATGCAAATAATGTAAATTACTACGGCGATTATATGTAGGTAAATAAAAATAGAGAAACAGGGAGAGAGTTAGTCATACTCATGCGAGAATCATTTTTCAACAATTTATATTACCACATCACTACATCTCTAATTCGTCTCGTTTTCGGAGACGACGTCGAGTACTGATCCCTAGTGCATGACCACATCTCTAGGTCGCATTTCACTAGCATAAGGAGTTTCAATAATATCTCATCTCGGTATATTATTTCAGCTCTCGCCTCGATTTCACATTTGGATGAATTGGAGAGTTGTTCGACACGCAGAGTCCACGACGAGACATTTGGGTCGCGGCTTGTGAGACTCTCCCGAGCATCGCAGATCCAACTTTGTCTGACTCGATCATTTTGGGACCGGATATCAAATCTAAGCCTAATTCCTAAGTAGTGACTCTAGAATATTAAAAAGTCAATCCGATTTTTACACGGCGAAGATAACCCTCCCCGAGGAGGGGGGGGATTAGCTCATGGTCATAGAAGGAATAATAAAACTTGTTGTATACATTAAGTAAATAAATGGGGACGAATTAAACTAGAAAAGAAATGACATATTATTAAGGGTAAAATAACTTATAGTATTTAAGCTGCTTTGGAATGGAAATGATGAGAATGTAAGTCTTCAAGAAATAAACTAACTAGGGAAGCTAAAGCATGAATATCTTTGAAGGAAAATATCTGAAGGCCACCCCTCATATATATAGGCTGATATAGGAAGGCTATCCGTGAATGATTTAATTGATATTTGGCCTTATGCTAATTGAATGGTTCGAAACTTTGAGAATTAAAGTTTCGCTTTTTACCTGTTTTTAATTTTTTTGTCTTTTGCTTTTTTAAGTTTCGATCTTGTAGCTCATTTCAATTCAAACCACCGGGTTTGAATTGTACGATCTTCTCTCTTGCCGGTGGTACCAAATTGAATTGGGCTTCACGGGGTTGAGCGGAAACTTCAAATATTCCCGTATTTCCGTGATTCGCTTCGATGCATGTTTTAACACTATATTTATTTTAATTGCGGAAAACCTGCAAAAGTACGAAAATATAATTATTACATGATTATTAAACACATAATCGACCAAAATGCTATGTCTCTCAGGGTTTAATATTACAGTTTTGGGTGCTTATCAATAAGCAGTGATTTCAAATCCAGAGGTTCATCGTACTCTGGCAACTTTACGTAAGGCGAGAGTTTGTTTTGGGGTGATAGTGGAAAAGTGGAATAAGTCACCGGATAAGTCACACTCTACTCTAACCGCACATGAGATTTTCACCTCAAACGGCTCCTCGTTCAACTTTCGAAGTCATTGGATCCCTTTCGTCATTCGAGAATCTCCTCCCTTCTTCCACTCCATCCGTAAGAGCAACTAGGACCAATTCAAATCCGTTTTCATGTTCCAATGGAACACTCTCCATTTTTATTATTCTCAAAGGAGAAGATTCTTCTTTTTACCAAACATATCTTGGATCCAATCACGATCTTAATCTTATAATCTTCTAATAAGAACAAGAGATCTTCCTCAATCAATCCATTTGCCCTTCATTCTTCAAGAATCAGAAAGATCCTTTTCAAGTTTGAATTTGTTCATTTTGAATCTGGGTTCTTTTCTTCTACTTATTGTTATTTATTTATTTTTATTCTTTATTTCATTTCTAAATTTCCATCTCTTTTCTTTTTACTCCCTTCCATCATTACTTAAGTCCAATAGGTTTGATCCTGTAGAATCTGACCCATTTTCTCATCGAGCGAGGGGTACGAAATAAATCAGATTTATTTGTTGATCAAAAGTACCATGTGAAATCTTCAGTTTTTTTTCTCTTCCTCTATCCATATCCCATAGGTACAACATTTGAATCAATTGGGAACATTTTCTTCTGTATGAATCAATTTATTACATTCCAATTCCTTCCCGATACCTCCCAAGGAAAATCTCGAATTGGATCCCAAATTGATGGGCTAGCGTGAGCTTATCCATGCGGTTATGCACTCTTTGAATAGGAATCCATTTTCTGAAAGATCCTTGCTTTCGTGCTTTGGTGGGTCGTTAGAGATCCTTTTGATGACCTATGTTGTGTTGAAGGTGTAGAAAGTTGTATATTAGTTTTCATGTATAGAGTGCGACCTACACTCTGATGAAGTACAAATGGAGCGCGACCTGCGCCTTAGGCGTGAGAGAGTTCTAGTAACTTGAGCGCGACCCGCACCCCGTGTTTCTCAAGTCACCGACTGTTTTGTTTCTATTTGTTGTAACCTCTATATAAACCAAATTGTAATCTCTTAGAATTCAATAAAATAAATATACACTGAATTGAATTGAATTGAATTGAATCCTCTGGTTCTACGAGCCAAACCATTGAAATCCGCTGCGTATTACAACCATTAATCAAACCATCCTTGAATCCTTGAATCTCAAACCCAAATTTTTTCCAAACCCTAAACCTAAAACCCAAATTTTTCGTTTGTTTCTGCAATGGCTAGATCTGACAACAATTCTTCCAATGTCATTCATCACCACTACACCCCACAAGACAACTTAGCGTTCCTAAAAACTGTTCCATTAGATGAGTCCAACTATACCATCTGGGCTCCTCTCATGCGGATGCGGATTGGAGCAAGGGGAAAGCTTGGTTATTTGACTGGCGCAAAGGTTGAACCACTTATGAATTCTTCCGAATATGAAGTTTGGGCAACAGATAATGAAAAGGTAAAAAGTTGGCTTATTGATTCTATGGAGATTTCTCTTATGAAATGTTATATTCGTCTTCCTACTGCAAAAAATATTTGGGAGGCTATGGAGAAGACCTTCTATGATGACTCTAATGAAACTCGAATTTTTGAATTGAATACGAAGTGCTTTGAAGCGAAGCAGAATGGGAGACTTATTCCTTCCTATTACAACGAATTGGTGGCTATGTTCCAGGAGATTGATCAGAGGGTGACCTCCCAGAATAACAGTGTTGAAGCTGTAGTCCATGAAACGTCCACGATGTCCAGAATGCGCCATTTGGTAAAATGCTCTTTATACACGTTTTGGTTTTCAGTTACTTATTTTCTTAAGTCCGAGGTCCACAGTCCAAAGTCCGAAGTCCAAAGACCCAAGTCCAAAGTCCAAATTCCAACGTCCAGATAGTTAAAATGCGTTTTAGTCAAGTTACCTTACTCACGTGGGTTTGGTAGGATAGGTCGAGTAAGGGATCGTCCAAACCTTAGGGCTCGGATAGGTTCACAACTGGAATTACAACTTTTAGTGAGTAGGATTTTTAGGTTTTTTTTTTAGTTGGTTTAATAAATTTTACCGTAATGCAAATAATGTAAATTACTACGGTGATTTTTATGTAGGTGAACAAGGGTGGAGAAACAGGGAGAGAGTTAATCATGCTCATACAAGAATCATTTTTTAATAGTTTATATTACCAAATCACTACATCTCTACTTCATCTCGTTTTCAGAGACGACGTCGAGTATTGATCCCTAGCGCATGCCCACATCTCTAGGTCGCATTTCACTAGCATAAGGAGTTTAAATAATACCTCATCTCTGGTATATTATTTCAGCTCTCGGCTCGATTTCACATCACCGACTAATTGGAGAGTCGTATCGACACTGCAGAGTCGCTACGAGACATTTTGGGTCACACGTGAAACTCTCCTCGAGCATCAACAGTCCAACTTTGTACAGTCTCAGTCATTTTGGGACCGGATGTCAATTCTAAGCCTAATTCCTAAGTAGTGATTCTAGAATATTAACGAAGTCAATCCGATTTTCACACGGCGGCATAATAACTCTCGAGGGGATTAGCTCATGGTCATAGAAGGAATAATAAAACTTGTTGTATACATTAAGTAAATAAATGCAGGACAGAAATTAAACTAGAAAAGAAATGACTGTTATTAAGGGTAAAATAACTTACAGTATTTAAGTTCTTTGGAATGGAAATGGCGGAATGTAAGTCTTGAAGGAAAAATCTAACTAGCAGAAGCTAAAGCATTAATATCTTTGAAGGGTAATAATGAAGGCGACCCTTCATATATATATAGCCGATCTGGGGAAGGCTATCCGTGAATGTTTTAGATTTTGGCTTTATGCTAATTGAATGGTTCGAAACAAAATTTTGTTTTAACTGTTTTAATTTTTGTCTTTTTGCTTTTAAGGTTTTGTTTATTAGCTCATTTCAATTCAATCCACCTGGTTTCAATTGGTACGTGTCTTCTCTCTTGCCAGGTGGTACCAAATTGAAACCATTCTTCGCCACCTGCCTATGCTGACTCGTCATGCCTTCTGGGCCCGCAGAGTGTGTCCAGTGGCGGCGCCGATTTTGGCGTTTTTACGACTTTTTGTCCTTGCACAGAGTTCGTCGCTATGGCAGCTTCACCAGCCAACGTCGACATCTAGATTTATCCGATTTAAGCTTTGGAAGTTTCCTGCTTCTTTATATGTGGGCCCGTTCTGCACTGGTTTTGTTCTTTTGGAAACTTCGGCTCTAGTCAGGCTTTGTTGGGCTTCACGGGGATTGAGTGGGAACTCCAAATATTCCCGTATTCCTGTACTTTGCAACTTCACTAGCCAACGTCGGCATCTAGATTTATCCGATTTGAGCTTCGGAAGTTTGCTGCTTCTTTATATGTGGACCCGCTCTGCACTGGTTTTGTTCTTTTGGAAACTTCGGCTTTAGTCAGGCTTTGTTGGGCTTCACGGGGGTCGAGTGGGAAACTTCAATTATTCCCGTATTCCCGTACTTTGATGCATGTTTTATCACTATATTTATTTTAATTGCGGAATCCTGCAAAAGTACGAAAATATAATTATTACATGATTATTAAACACATAATCGACCAAAATGCTATGTCTCTCGGGGTTTAATATTACAGTTTTGGGTGCTTATCACACCACCCCCAAACAAAGCACTTTGCTTGTCCTCAAGCAAAGAAGAGACATTAAAACGATAAGTGGTCAAAAATATGTTGTCCTAAGCTAAATCTCATTTAGCAGAGTCGCGGTTGCATTGACCGTATGCAACAAGCCCTTGAACCACTAGGAATTCCCTAGTGGACGAAGTTATAACCCGTGAGAGTTTTCTAGAGAAGATACTCACAAACTTCATTTATACTACAACGACTCAAGAACAAAGACTTGTTTCTTTAATTAATCTCCGTATCTAGACATCTCACCTAGCGGGGAAACAAGGATTTTATTCTTTCGAAATTCAAGTTAATATACATACAATAATTGAAACATCTACGTATGAGCATGCATGCGGTAATCTAATAATGAAATGTACGAAAGCGGGGCCATTTCGGATCCTTTGGATAAGCGTCCTTAATTAGGTTCTCACGGTGTATGTGTCGAAACATAATTTCTCTCTTATTTTTCCACTCAAGCTTTGCTATCTCCAGTGTGTGCGGCACACGTTTTCCTCACATACTCAATGACAGTTAGAGGGCGAGGTCGAGAAGTCACAACTACTACTTATTATCACACTATCCTATTCCTAATTGAGCTAGAGGTCTTTATTAGGTGTTATGGGGCTTAGGTGGTAGTGTAGAAGAAAATGGAATAGAAAGTTCAAAAATGATAAGTATGAGAGAATAAGGTCTTCGAGATATTTATACTAGAGAATCCTTATTTTCTTTCATGCTTCTAACATGGGTTTCCATACTTGGATTTTTCAAGCTTTTGTATTCCCTTTTGATTTGATTTTGGGAAATTCTCACCTTGACATTTCTTTTGATTTTTGGAAACATATTTCTATTTTGTTCTTTTTCTTTTCTTCTGAAACAGGTAACTGATTTTGATTTGTGACAAGGTTTTTCTCTTCATTTTTCTGCACTTCATCCTATTTCTCATACTCATCATCTAGGTAGGCTTATTTATTTGTGGTTACTAGATGGGTAATGATTTTTGGTGAAGTAGAAAGTATTAATGAAAGGTTCATTAGAGGCGGTATTTTTTTTTTTTTTTTTAGCGGTTTTTTTTTACAGTGTGAATTTTTGGCTATATCGATCCAAAGAAGGCCTAAATTCTCGCCTAGGATTTGGGTAGTGATCAAGTAAGTAGGCGTGTGAACTTCTCTATTCGGAAGAACTACTCCCTCCGGTCATTACTCATATATCATACATTTTGAGGCTTTTGGTTAGATTCTTACAGGATATGGAAACTAAGTTGTCTAACCATGGGTCCCAGAAACTTACTGCTGTATACATTTAATGATAGTCAGTGCATGAATGCTTATGAAAAGATGTAAAAACTATTGCATACGTATTAAATTAAGTTTCTAAGAACAAGTCTTGATTCTGATGCTAGGGGGAGATTTCTAAATATTTTTCATCATAGAAAGGGAAACGAGAATTTGTCACTAAATACGTTTATTTAGACATTAAGTAAACTATATACAACTATGCATGCCTAATTTTTGTAAAACGTTCTCACCACCCCCAAACATCGGGACACCGTGGTCCTCAAAGTGTTAAGAGGAAGAAAGAGTATACCCGAGAGGCTTTGAGCAAAAATAAAGTGACATCTTCCACATAAATTTATTGTAACACACTATATATTATACATCATAAAAGTAGAAACACACTTGTTAGAGTAGCACATAATCGTTAGGTTATTTATTTATTTCACATCAAAACGTAAAACAAATATGTACATGCATCAACTCACATTGCCCCATCCTTGAGGCGGGGATAGTCCCTCCTTGCCTCGTCCTGTAGAAATGTCATTCCTTCAGATCCCACCAATCTATCATAGCTTTCCATACTTCACTCCACTTCCTCTTCTTTGCATTGTCTAGATGAGCTATCATTTTATCATCATTAGGGAAAGAACGAACTTTCTTAAGATACCTTGCAGGGCGTGTCCATGTCCGAAATCGCAAAGAACGAATTATCTTGTTTGTTGGACACATAGAGTCGACCTTTACCCAAATCTGAAAGGTGGCCGCAAACTTCGAGGAAAGACGCGTCCTCACTATCCCGCATCTTGAATCGGGCGGGGTGATATAGTGTTGCCGAAAAGACCGAGCCTTCTTAAGATTCTCAATTACTAGTTCTGTAATGTCGAAGGTGGTATGTTGCTGGGCCAATGCATGGAATGTCTTACACCGACTTTGATGCGGTGGAAAAATGCCAATCCCCATGATGTTGAAGAATAAATAACATGGCAGTTCCAACATTCATGGTCATAATGGCTAGTGGAATAGTGAATTCCGCCATCGGCCGACCGCACGTTTTTTTGGCGTGGGCAAGGCCATCGCCATACCGGGCAGCAAAATCTTCCCTAGAATAGTCATTAATGTCATTCTCTATCATGTATTGAATGGGGAGATCTGGGTGAAGAGGAGGAAGGTCTAGAGCCATAGCCTTGTTGGCTCATAAAAGCGTGTCGGGTGTTACCACCAACGTAGTGTAAAACCATTCAAAGGGAAACCCCGACAGGTGGTAGATCTTCCATGTTATCATAAAAATAAGTTGTCAAACCTGGGGAGTATGTCCGCCTCGGGTGTTGAATGAGAGAGTTCCAACCAACTTGAGTGATGTAGTCGAAAAAAGATGTCCATATCTTGGGAGAATTCAAAGAATGAATGGAAAGATTGTTCGGAATCATCTTTGGAGCTTCCATTGTGTGAAAAAAAATGTGACCTATTTAGACAAGGATAAACAAATATTAGAGTATGATGAGAATAATTAAGTAAAACAAATTACCATAACGAAAATTAAAAACTAAAAAGAAAATGATAAATAATATAAAATTGCAAAATTTAAATGGTTTCATTGGCCCAAGTAACGGGAGGATCCTTTTGTGGGAGGGATCCGTTTATAAGATTTTTATCTTTGTCAATCCGCAACAGCCTATTGCAACATTTTGCTTTCTCGTCCGGTAAAATCTCGGCGTGGTTCTCCATTATGAGAGTGTGATTTGCCAAGAACCGGTTGTGGTCGTGCAAGAATTGTGCTTGTTCCTCTTCGTTTCGTCCGCAGTCCCGAAATTCAAGAAGGCTAGTGATAATAATGTTTTGACGTTTGAATAATGTCGTCAGTCCTTGTTGAATTAAGCGAAGCCCTTCCATGGGATTAAATACGTTGCATAATGCATTTTCAGTAAAGATTTTGTCGGTGGAACAATCTTCGTTGGTTCCTGCACCGACATGGTTCTTTGCAACGTCGGGGTTCCAGAATCCGTTCCTACATACTGAGTGAATGGTAAGAATGTTAGCTGTTCGAAGAGGTGTATGAGGAGAAGTACTAGAAAAACCCCAATGTATCATGATAAGTGCCACAATGGTTGGTAAAGGAGCTGCCTTTTTCCAGGCACGTGCGATCGCATTCCAGAGAAATTTAATAATGCAAAAATCATTGCAGTTACTCTGCAAGACCCAGAGTAAATGGAGGAGGGGTTTGGTTATTTCGGAAGTCTTAGACGTACCTAGGACATTATGAGCTACCCATTGGATTACAGATAATTGGCTCTTTTGTAAAGATCGCTGATAAACAATACGGTTTTTCCGGTTGTATTCGCCGTGAAGGATAGTTGCAAACATCAGATGCCGGATATTATCGAAAGGTGAATCCTAAAGGTGTACTCCTTGGTCTGTAATAGGAATTTGAAGTACCTCAGAGATAATTTCCATAGTCAATTCATGTTCGCATCCGTTAGCACGGATAAAGAATTGTCCGTTTTGGAAATAACCGCTTTTATAAAATAACAAGACCAATTCTCTGGAATAAAATGCTTTCTTATGGTGTAAAAGAGGGTACCATCCTCGACGTAATATTTTAGTGTAAAACAAAAGGATGAAAAAGACCATTTTGAAAATTTTCCATAAAATTTTGCTCGGCACCTAAACTCGAAGTGAGGGCCATTAAAGATGGAGTGGTGGAAAAGAAAAAATTATTTTGGGAAAAGGGAAGTTAAATTTTTGAGGTGTCTATCCTTGTTATAAATAGGCACCCATCCGAAACTGTAAAAGATACGTTTCGAGGTGTCACAGGGTAGTTAGACCACGTGTATCTTCTAAGATATGCAAAAGTGGATGTAGTGTGGATGAGAAGAATGGGGAATGTGACAAGAAGTGCCCCCCCCCTCCCTTTTTTAGAAAAAAATAAGTAGTAGTAGGACAAGGAAAATGTAGATATACGATCACAATAAGATGTAAGAGCGCATAAACGGTATGGAAACACAACATAATGATAATGATGACTTAAATTCAAACCTAAATATTAGATAGAACTATATGCCACATTAACAACATGACTATAATAAAACAACCGAAAGCATGAAGACTTGAGTAGCATATTCAATCTGGCTTTTGCTCAAACTTTTCTAGTGCATCCACGAATCTTGAGCTTGGAGTGATCTAAAATGGTTTTAGAATAAGAAGTGTAGAGGGAAGAATATGAAATGAGTGAATATGGAGGAAGAGTTGAACTTATTTATAGAAAGAAAATTGCCGCTTTTCGACCGTTTTTAGATGTGGTTCATGACCGTTTTCAACCGTTTTTAGATGTGGTTCATGACCGGTTTCTGAACGTTTTATAAAACGTTAGTTTACGTTAAAATTTGTTGTTTAAGTATGACATTTAAAATATATATTTATATATATGTATATAATTTATTATTACCAATATATGTTCCTACCTATATACTATAATATTAGATATAGCTAATATATCAAGATAGAAATATTTAGGAACCATCTACTATTAAGCTGGAAAATGCAAACACGTAAATAAAGTATCTGATATAAATATTAGACAAGACCGGAATAAATCTAGCTACTGATGATCCTCGGTCTTTGTAGCGTAATCCTCGGGCCGCAGAAGAAGAACCAGAGTCCCGCTGACGCCGCAAGACTGAGCTCCGTGGAGGCTAACCGCCCCGGATATCACCAAGAGTATCCATCACGAGCTCAAATCGATGCCGGCTCGCCATGAACATTTGTCTGAAACCGGTTCTGGCGAGTAAGCATATTGTCCTGAAATGCAATCATGGAGGCTCTCATTTCCTGCTGGAATTCGCCCATGCTATCTGTCATCGACTCGTGGCGAGTGGTCATATCTATCCTTAACTCGCCCAAGGTACGTCTCATCGATACCTGGCGTGTGTACATGTCTCTCAGACCACTGTTCACAGCACGTAGGGCCTCTATGGGTTGGGTGATCTTACTCATGGCAGTCTCATCAAAATATGGTGGGTGAGAGGATCCTACGCTAAGCGTGCTTTCGGCAGCCCTAGGTCTTTGTGGGTTCCCAAGGGTCCCAGATGCATTTCTTGAAGACAAGCATATTCTCATATTGTGGTATAGGGAGTAGTGGGGTGGCGCATTTAAAACCCAGATTAATCATGACTTGTGTTACTAGAACGGCAAGGGGCTGACCTAAGAGTGGCATGTGTGATAATATCAAAAGAAAGGTAACGATGTAGGTTACCCTTTCGCCTCTGGAGGATCCAGAAGGTGGAGGAAGGTCTTGTTAATGTCGGAAGGCTTCGAGGTGCCAATGGCGTTCCCAAGCCATTGAGTCAACTGCTAGCTGGTTCCACAGACCGAAATACCGTCACGCCAAGATTTCCGCCGATGTTGTACTCTCCCTCGATTGGCGTGTCGAGCATTAGGTCATAAGTCCATGGGTTTACGGACCGCTGCCGAAGTTAGTATGCGTGGTCCACCGTGAGGAATTCCCGTGATGGGAGGAGAGCAACATTGTGTGTGACTTCGTGGTGCACACCCTCGACGGTGACCCAAAAAATGGTCGCCATTAAAGCTCCCATTGTAGAGAATTTCATCACCAAATCCTTGGAATAAAGCCCTCCATTGGCATATAACAAACTCTCCCATCCTCTAGAGTGAATTTCGTGATCAAAGAACGGAGCAAACATCCCGTTTTCAAACAAATTTCCAAAATTTCTTTCCACACAAATCCGTCTGTTTCCGGCCATTGCTGGTCTTAGAGCGAGGATGGCTATTGATCACTGATGAGGGGAAGAAATGGGATGTTCTGACGGAAGGAAAACTTGGTCGGAGATGTGAGGGTCTCGTGCGAGACCTGGTTTTAGTGTGGGCCTGTCTCGTGCGAGACTTAATCGAGAGGGGGCAAGATCCGGTTTTTGAGGAAGAAGAGTGATGGAAATGTGAGCCGTGTTATCGGTTTTTTTGGGTTTAAATGGACCGAGAAATCTATATTTTGGTTGGGCCAAAAATTTTGTCGAAGCCCAAATCTAACCTAAAGCCCGATTTAAACCTAAAAAATCTAAATGTTTACCCACGACTCGTTTGGACTCCGAATTGGACGAATGAGATACCGAAACAATCGGCACGAAAAATGCTATCCAATTGTATGAGTCATTCTTGAAAGTCACAATTTTTTTTTTTTTTTTTTTTTTTTTTTTTTTTAAACAGAGAGTGTTTTATTTATAAACAAAGGTTTTATTTACATACAAGGGAGATATCGTGAAAACACCGGACGGGCGTGGAGTCACCATCTTAGATCATAGACAACTGTCATGTCATGGCTCGAGCGAACCCAATCCGGCCCGGACCAGAGCTTCACCTCTATGTATTATGGGGTTAGGGGCAGGACGGTACCATCCTGGACCGTGCGCGCTACGGTCTAATAAAATTGCCCTTATTACATACGGCTATCCTCAAACCACCCAAAGGGACTCAAAGTAACCAATTCTATGGTTGGTCTGGTGGAATCCATTGCCCGTTTGTGTTCCAAGCATGCAACATCTGAGGTTTGACACGAATCACATGTGCAAAACTTAATGCAAAAGGAAAAGGTAACAATATAAACATATTTACAAGGTGAGTCTTTTAACGTCAGATCCTCAAGATGAGTTGAGTCCTTTAACGTCAGATTCTCAAGACGAATCCCAACCTGTGGGAAAAACGGCGCGGCGACGCAGATTATCCTGCGCAGCTGGTGTTAGACAAAAGTATACCTTAAACTGGCTAGTATCGGATAGGAAGTCAAAGCCTAGATAGAAGGGTGTTTGGCAATGCATACACCAGCCCATCCTTCGCGCACGTCGTTTACGAGCAAAAGAACTACAACCATTCCCTATTCGTGATGAGTGAGACTTACACCAAATGATTAGCTGAAGTTCACGAGGTAGAGAGTAGAAAAGGGAAGAGAAGGAAGGAGGTGAAATTTTAGGTACCCATCGTTTACCGAAAGGTAAGTTTGCTCGTGTTGCAGAAGACATTTATACTCAATTCTGAAAAAGAGTTTTCGTGGACTAAGGTACCGACGCTTGCAACCACACACTTCAAAGAACTTTGGAGATCATAAGATAGAAGATGGCCCGGCTACCAAAATGCGTGCGACTTCTATAGAAACAAGATTGAGTACGCCAAACGAAACATCTAGTCGGTGTATCTTTTGGATTACGAAGAAGAGTCCATTCAACATCCGGTGAGCGTAATTGTGGTAATGTTTTAAGCGGTGTCCATTGACT
Organism: Coptis chinensis; assembly: GCF_015680905.1. Lineage (NCBI taxonomy): Eukaryota > Viridiplantae > Streptophyta > Magnoliopsida > Ranunculales > Ranunculaceae > Coptis > Coptis chinensis. The sequence continues at coordinate 50,333,522 of NC_141457.1, forward strand.
TGAAATTCACTGTTATCTTTTGGATTAAGCAAAGAGATTGCCCCCGTAATGTTTCACGGTGACCACAATGAAAGGACCGGACCATCGTGTTTTCAATTTACCGGGAAAGATGTGTAATCTGAGTTGTACAATAAAACTTTTAGCCAATTTTGAAATCCTTTATAAAATGTACTTGTTGTGCATTCTTTTCATATTAGCTTTGTAGGATTTAGAGATCATAAGCATCACTCCGAATCTCCTCTAGCTCATTTAATTACAGTTTTCGCTTCTTGCCCCTTTTCGATGATATTGTAATTAAGGCTTTTGATGGCCCAAAGCGAGACACGATGCTCAAGTTCAACCGGCGATGACAAGGTTTTCCAAAAACAATGCGGTAAGGAGACATCCCTATAGGTGTCTTAAATCTTTATTCTAAATGCCCATAAGGCATCCGATAAAAGCGGAGAGACGATCTTTTCTTGATGGGTTGATAGTTTTTCCGAATAGACTTTATCTCTCCGTTGGAGACTTCCACTTGGCCACTTTCGTTTGTAGGTGGTATGGAGTAGCAACCTTGTGAGTAACTCCATATTTCTTCATTAAAACCCAAAATTTTGTTATAAAATGTGTACCCCATCATCGATGATAGCTTTGGGAACACAAAAACGAGAAAATGTTTTCTTTTACAAATCTCACGTGATCTTGTGGTCATTTGAGCGACATGCGAAAGTGCCTCAATCCATTTGGACACATAGTCTACGGCGACTAAAATGTATAGAAAACCTTGAGAAATAGGGAAAGGTCCCATAAAATCAATGCCCCAAACATAAAAAATTTCCACAATCAAGATAGGATTTAGGGGCATCATATTTCGTTTGGTAATTCGACCTAGGTGCTGACAACGAATACAAGCTATGCAATGTTCGTGTGCATCGGTGAAAAAGGGTAGCGATGTAAAAACCACATTGTAACACCTTGGCTGCAGTTTTCTTCCCATGAAATGACCTCCGCAGATTGTTCATGACAAAAGGATAATCGCCCGGTGTGTTCCCGGTCGAATGCGGACGAATGAGTTGGTCGGAATAATACTTAAAGAGGTAGGGTTCATCCCGTAAATAATATTTTACAGTGGATAAGAACTTTTATGATCGACGCGACCAAAAAGGAGGGGACTTCCTCAAGAACTAGGTAGTTAACGATATCCGCACCATGGGGATGAGAAAATAGAGTACAAGTATTCGTCCGGAAGGAATCACCGATAGCTTCGAATCACTATCGATGTCACCAACCGCCTTGATAAATGGTCGGCTCTCGACATTTTCGAGTTCCTTTCTTGTCTTTGATTTCCGTGGTGAATTCTCGCGATGTCTTTGTGCGCCATCAAGATGTATACGATCGTGCATATGCTAGGGTCTATTCCCCTTGATATCATCTAAGGACCATCCGAGAAGCGGGCGGTGTTCACGAATGACATGAATCAAACGTGCCTCTTCGATGCGTAGTCAAGTGAGCAGAAATTATTATAGGGTGACTACAATCGAGATTGAGATGCACGACTTCAAATCAGAGGGTAGAGGTTTTAAATTGGAGTTGGAGGATTGGGGATCAAGGATTTGTGAGGATCATCTCTTCAATGGAAAAGAGCTTAATTCAGTTCTTCGAATCGGTTTGCAAAGCATTAGGGTCAAATAGTGGTACTTACTCCAATAGTGCATGGACATCCCTTATGTACGAAGTCATCGTCAAACTCGGATTATCAAAAAGAAAGAAATTGGTGTACCTCGCGTGCGGGGCAAAGAGTTTGTGAAATAATCATGTTCCGGACTATCAACCGGGCTAATCTCACCCTCCATTATAGGATCGGAACCGCTTTTATTAATTTGAACACGTTAAGTTAAATGAGAAAGTTTCGAAAGACAATGTCATTGAACCGTCCTAACAATTTATGAGAGTGTTAGCGGTTGGAAGAAAAGGGCGTCCCAAGATGATAGGAATGGAGTCACAAAGCCACCTCATTATCTAAAATGACAAAATCCTTTGGGTAGTAAAATTCTTGGACCTTTACTATAACGTTTTCTACTATGCCTTTTGGGTACTTGATGGGCGATCCGCGAGTCGCAGAGTCATATTAGTAGGTTTTAATTAATGAAGACCTAACGCTTAAATAAGTAGTAGGGAAGTAGGTTAACACCGGCACCTAAGTCTAAAAGTCGTGATGGCGGTATACTTGTGCCAACGTGCATGGTACGGTTGGTCGACTGGTCCTTATACTTTACCACACCATTGGTAGTGGTAATCGAGGGAAACTGCTCAGTGAGGAACGCTTGTTGAGGTACATTCGTACGTCGTTTGGTGGTGCACATGTCCTTCAAAAACTTGGCATGCTTGGGCAAATGCTTTAACGCATCTATGAAAGGTAAGTTTATGGTCAAATTTTTAAAGGTTTCACGGATCTCATCAAAATGTTCATCATGTTTGTTCTTTACCAAACGGGCAGGGAACGGAGCTTTTGGACGGAATCGCGTATAAGGATCAGTGGCGTCTTTCCTTAGGGACGTAGGTGTAGATTTTGAAGGTACAACTTCGTCCGTTATAGGTTGCGAGGTAGGAGTTGGAAGGACGTCAGTCATGACTTTCGTCGATTCCCCGTCTGGCATACGTATATTATTGTCGATGGTTCAGCCGTAAGCGAAAGAGTGGTAATGGCATTTACCTCACCCCTGGCTTGGATTACTAGGTCTGGTGCATCGTTGAGTTCAAAGGCCGTGTTTGTAGGCTTAGGGTTTGGAACCGCTGCTTGGCGGGGAACACGCTTTTGAATTTTATCCCGAGCTAACAGGTGAAGAGACCGCATTGGATAGAAGCTAGGATTTGATTCTCGCTGATTCATGTATGTCAAGAAAGTTTCAGCCGTTTTTATCTACTGTGGATTTATGCAAAGGAGTAAAGGGGAACTAGTTCACGGTTATTATTCACGAGTTGATTTTGGTAGCCATATCCTTGATTAGCGGGAACAAGGTTGCGGTTGTTTTGGTATCCTATATTTGCGTTGTTGGGAAAATTACCTTGCCCTTGCTGGAATTGTAGAGGATTTCCTTGACGATAGGAATTATAGTTCGCGGGTGGTCGTACAGGAACGTTGTTGCCACCTGAAGGTGCTTGTTGTTGGACAGGGGGTGCCCAAGCTAAATTAGGATGTTGTCGCCAAGGTGCATTAGGGATGTTGAAAGCACAAGCCTCTTGAAGGTTGGGGAGGACACTCAGATACCAAAGGACAATAAGAATCGGGCTTGCTCGGGGCTTAAGCAAAGAGGGCATGGGGAAGCGTTGGCAGCCATGACCTTTGTTTGGGTTTTGTTCATTTACTTGTACCGAAAAAGAGCATCGACCTTTTGTTTAGGGACTCGATTAGAGTTTTAATTCGGATCGGGTTTGACCTCGAACATAGGCGTAACTTTGGTAGGAGTGTCTTTAGAAGATCCTGGAAGAATCGGTGTTTCCCAATGGGTGCTTTGTGAGGGCTGTTTCAAGAAAAAAAGTGTATGCTTCAAGATGGCGCCCTTGTCCATAAAACAAACCGCCGTTCATGATATCTAATGTTTCCTTTTGATGGTAGAGACCATTAAAGAATGAACGGACTAATACAGGGGTGTCAAGTTGATGATGGGGACATTCGAGAAGTAGATCAAAATCTGCTCCCACTTTTCCAAAAAGGATTCCTAGGGGTGCTGGCGAAAGAATTGAATCTTTTGAAGTATTTCTATAGTTTTCTTCTGAGTATAAAACTTTATCATGAATGCTTGAACAAGTTTGGCCCATGTGTCAATGGATTGCGGCGCTTGTCCGACGAGCCAAACTGAAGCTTTATCAACTAAGGTGAAGGGAAACAACCTAAGCAAGACTTGTTCGTTGGTAACGGTCGGATGGCGGAAAGTGGTGACTACTTGTTGCATCCGACGAAGATGATTGTACGGTTTTTCATGGTCTAACCCATGGTAAACAGGTAACAAACTGAAAATGTTTGGCGGAATATGAAAATCACCTACAATCGCATCGAGTTTAATGCAGGAAGCCGTGTCCTTCCTCAGAAGGCAAAGATAGAAATCGAAAGGGTTTTCGACTGTGAGATTTTCCTCGACCATAATTAAAGGAGATAATGGCAAACGGAGATGTTTGGCGAGGTTGATTTGGAGGAGGGACTATGTCTAGGAGATAACATAAACAGGTTGTTTCTTGTATTTTCGACGATGATATGTAAGTTCTAATTCCTTATGTTTACCGGACCGTAGTCTCATACAAATATAATTTTAATTTAAGGCTCATAAGGACGAACAAACCCTTGGAGGTTTTAGATTTTAGGAAGGAGGGAGTTGAAACACGTCTTCTCGAGCTATTGCTAACTTCGAGGGGAAGCTAGGATAACATGTGAATATTCCGGCCCGGTCGGTCACCCGAGAGAATTGAGGAGGTTGTTCGTGCTAAGACGTTCCTTAAATAGGGCAACCTCAATTTTTTCAAGTTTCTAGGGCGATGAAATAGGATGATGATTTATGATGGTGTATTATCTTGAGGGTGTTATTAAGATGATTTAGATGAAATTTTTAATTACTATGATTTTTACTTTTTATTTTTTATTATTTTTTATATTTTTTATATTATTTTTTTTTTTTTATTATTATTTTTATATTATTTTTTTTTTTTTTTTGCGTAATTAATGTATTATGGAGGCGTGATTATTGAAATATGCAATTAAAGCGATAGATGCCAAAATAGAAACTAACTAACATATACTAGTTTACGAGAAAGTCTACCCATGCAAATCTATATTACCTATATGCGTGCAACTCTATGTAAGTTATCGTGTGAGCTAGGGAATGTCGAGAACGAACTCATGCAATTGAATACCGTGGTAATGCGTGAATTGATGTAATCATACACATACAAAAATATTCTAAGCAGATGGTTTGACGCTACACATATATCAAAATATATTTGAATCATATTGTGTTAACATGAATATGTAATGACGAACCACCTTTACATGCAAGGAGTTCTCATGCCAACAAATATATGAGGTAAAAAACAGGTTATAGCAAATAATATCCTCGACAAAGTTTGAGGAGTTTAAGAGTTTGAAACACAAGGCCCCGCGATTCCTCAGATATAGCGATCGACTACTCCCGAAGCTTATGCTTACTAGCAAAACAGACCAAAGAGCCCAAAAGAGTCTTAAAAGGAAAGTGGCTCAGACACGAAAACCCGAGTGTTGATACTCCGGGTTAGTCTCAGCGTGCTACTAATTCAGTCTCGTCCGAGACTCTTTTGTCTGTTCAAGACTTCAAATTCCTACGAAAGTACTTAGACCGCGTGCTAATGAAAATAAACAAAACTTGGTTCACGATATTTGTTAGTAGAAAAAGTTAAGGTACCGCGCTCCAGAAACTTCGTTAGTATTGTAAATGTAAAATGAAAATTAAAAAAAGATGAGGAGGTAGGGGAGGGGTTTTATGGATGTATTCCAGTTATTACGTTAAGTCGAGTCCTTGACGTCTTGTGGCGCCATTTGGTAAAATGCTCTTTATACACGCTTTTGTTTTCAGTTACTTATTTTCTTAAGTCCGAGGTCCACGGTCAAAGTCCGAAGTCCAAAGACCCAAGTCCAAAGTCCAAATTCCAACGTCCGTATATAGTCGATGACGTTTTAGTCAAGTTACCTTACTCACGTGGGTTTTGGTAGGATAGGTCAGTAAGGAATCGCCCAAACTTTAGGGGCTCGGATAGGTTCACAACGGAATTACAACTTTTAGTGAGTAGGATTTTTAGGTTTTTTTTAGTTGGTTTAATAAATTTTACGGTAATGCAAATAATGTAAATTACTACGGTGATTTTATGTAGGTGAACAAGGGTGGAGAAACAGGGGAGAGAGTTAATCATGCTCATGCAAGAATCATTTTTTAACGTTTATATTACCAAATCACTACATCTCTACTTCGTCAGTTTTTGAGGCGACGCCGAAAGTATTGATCCCTAGCGCATGCCCACATCTCTAGGTCGCATTTCACTAGCATAAGGAGTTTCAATAATACCTCATCTCTCGGTATATTATTTCAGCTCGGCTCGATTTCACATCAGCCGGATTTAATTGGAGAGAGCTGTCGACACCCAGATAATAGTCGCGAGACCGTCTCCGGAGCATCGCTAAATCCAACTTTGTGCAGTCTCGGTCATTTTGGGACCCGGATGTCAATTCTAAGCCTAATTCCTAAGTAGTGATTCTAGAATATTAACGAGTCAATCCGATTTTCACCTACAAGCAAAGATAACCTCCCCCGAGGGGATTTAGCTCATGGTCATAGAAGGAATAATAAAACTTCTTTGTATACATTAAGTAAGTAAATGCAAAGGACGTAAATTAAACTATAAAAGAAATGATCGCATTATTAAGGGTAAAATAACTTACGGTATTTAAGCCGCTTTGGAATGGAAATGGCGTAATGTAAGTACTAAAGGAAAAATCTAACTAAGCGGAAGCTAAAGCATTAATATCTTTGAAGGGGTAATAATGGGCGACCCTTCTTCATATATATTGTCTGGGGAAGGCTATCCGTGAATGTTTTAGATTTTGGCTTTATGCTAATTGAATGGTTCAAACAAAATTTTGTTTTAACTGCATTTTTAATTTTTGTCTTTTTTGCTTTTAAGGTTTTGTTTGTTAGCTCATTTCAATTCAAACCACCGGGTTTGAATTGGTGTGTCTTCTCTCTTGCCAAGTGGTACCAAATTGAAACCATTCTTCACCACCTACCTATGCCGACTCGTCATGCGCCACGCCCGCAGAGTGTGTCTAGTGGTGGGCGATTTTGGCCTTTTTACGACTTTTGTCCTTAACAGAGTTCGCCACCGCAGTGTTATGGCAGCTTCACCAGCTAACGTCGGCATCTAGATTTATCCGATTTGAGCTTGAAGTTTCCGCTTCTTTATATGTGGGCCGCTTCGCGGTTTTGTTCTTTTGGAAACTTCAAAATCTAGTCCGGCTTTGTTGGGCTTCACGGGATTGAGTGGGAACTCCAAATATTCCCAGATTCTGTCGCATTTGCAGCTTCACTAGCCAATTGTCTAGATTTATCCGATTCTGATTTCTAAGTTTGTCGCTTTCTTTATATGTGGACCCGTTCGGTTTGGTTTTGTTCTTTTGGAAACTTCGCTTTAGTCGGGGCTTTGTTGGGCTTCGGGGTCGAGTGGGAAACTTCAATTATTCTCGTATTCGGGTACTTTGATGCATGTTTTATTACTATATTTATTTTAATCAAGGAATCCCGCAAAAGCACGAAAATATAATTATTACATGATTATTAAACACATAATCGACCAAAATGCTATGTCTCTCGGGGTTTAATATTACAGTTTTGGGTGCTTATCAGCGCTCTGTATCAACTGAATTCTCTGTCTTGGCTGTTCATAGCAAGACAACTCCTCCAGGTTTTTCTGGTCCTCCACGCCATCCTAAAGGTAAATCAAATCCTTGGGCAGATAAAAAGTGCGGTGTTTGCGGAGATTTGGGTCATAGCAAGGAGAGATGTTATGAAGTGATTGGTTATCCTGATTTGTGGGACTTCTCAAGAGGCCACCAAAAGAATTTAAGCAAGGCGCCATTGCTAATGTTGTGAATGGAGACAATGCTTCACTATTGTCGCCAAGAATCGTATGAATGGTAAGGTTATTTCGAATAGTACATGGATAATTGATATAGGTGCATCCGACCATATGACAAATGACCCTAACCTTGTGAAAAGTCTTAGAACTTCACCTCAAACCATTGCTTTCTACTGGCCGATGGTACTCCAACTCCGTTAGCTGGAGAAGTGGGTCTATTGAAGTTATCTAAAACCCTCACTCTTGAATCTGTCTGCCTTTTGTTTCCATCCCTTGCCTATAACCTATTGTCTGTTTGTCAAATTATCCTCTCACTTGCATGTACTATGACATTCTATCCATCCTTCTGTGTTTTTAAGGACATTCTGACTCGACAGATTCTTGGTTATGGTGCTAGAAAGGGGAAACTGTACTACCTAGATTTGATTTAAAACTGGCGCAGAAACAAAAGAATTTTAAGGGCAAGCTAATCAGTCAATAGAATTCGAGAATGTAAAAGAAGGTGTGTGGTTATGGCATCGTGGGTTAGGTCATCTATCTTTAGTTATTTGAAGAGGTTGCAACCTCGATTATTTTCAATTGTTAGTGAGTCTAAGTTTCATTGTGACATTTGTGAACGCCAAGAGCCACCGTGATTTCATATTCACCAAGTATTAATAGATGTCCCGTTCCTTTATGAAAATTCATTCCGATGTTTAGGGTCCCGCCAAAGTTTCTTCATTTTTCGAGCTAGATATTATGTGACTTTTATTGATGATTGCACTCGCATGACATGAGTGTCATTACTAAAAAACAAAAAGTGATGTATATGGGATGTTTACTAATTTTACAAAATGGTGGCCTATGATATCAACAATCTATCGGGTTTTCAAGATGATAATGGTGGAGAATTTGTGAATGGCCTCATGTCTGAATTTTGCTAGTTAATTAGAATTGGCCATCAAACCTCCAATTGGTATTCCCCCCAACAACAAAATGGTTTAGCCGAACGGAAGAACAAAGCAGTTGTTGGAGGTTGTTCGTGCTTCTTTGTTTGGCATGAATGTACCTCATCCTATTGGGGTGAAGCGTTGAAATCGCCAGCCTTATGTTATCAAACCGCATTCCTCACGGTAATTGAGTTCCGAATCCTTATCGGAAACTCCACACACTTTTGTCCATCCCATCTATGCCTAACTGGAGCCTCGGGTGTTTGGATGTATAACTCATGTTCATATCTAACAAACCGTAACGAATAAAACTTGATCCCAGCGAAGTGTATTTTTATAGGTTATGCAGAGTTTCTAAAGGGTATAGGTGTTATGATCCGACATCGCGAAAGATGTATATATCTCTTGATGTCTCATTCCATGAATCGCAATCTAATTACTCGGAGGAAGTTTCCGGGCCTTCCCTTGGGAGTGTGGCGGTGAAAGGAATCGATGTCTTTGGAGAATGGGAACACTTGGAGGAACGATTTGAAGTTCCTGAAGCGTAAAATTGATCCCAGAATAGTAGAGACTGTAACACATGATCCGGATGTATCCGAAATCAGAAGTACACCGACATTTCCCTTCTACGCCAATAATCAAGATCTCAATCGAATGCTCTACCTTAGGTACCTTCTATAACCTTTAATGAGTGCGTTGGGGTAGAAATTTTGAACCTAGATACCACAAAGAGCTAGTAAGGGAGTTCCTAAGAAACAATATGAACTAGACATCAAAGCCAATGCTAAATACCCTATAGCTAACTCTATGTCTAACCATAGCCTTTCTGAAACCCATGCATTTGTCATAAATCAATTGTCTAATGTATCTATTCCTAGTAACGGGATGCTTTGAAAGATTCAAAATGGAAAAAAGCAATGAATGAATAATTGGAAGCCCTTAAAAAGAATGTAACATGGGAGGTAGTTGATATGCCTCATTGGAATGAAGATCAGCTGGATGTCGTTGGGTGTTTACCGTGAAGCTTAATGTAGATGGAATTATTGATAGATATAAGGCGAAGATTGGTTGCCAAAGGATACACACAAATACATGGAATTGATTATGAGGAGACTTTTCAAGACTTTTGAAAGCAAAAATCAATACAGTTGGATTTTAATTTCACTTGTAGAAAAATAGAGATTGGCCCTTGCACTTTTGATGCGAGCTAATGCATTCCTCGAATGGGAACTCGAGGGAGGAAGTATACATGGATATGCCTGGTGTGAAGAACCATCCCAAAGATGTTGGGAAGGTGTGTAAAGTGAAGAAAGCTTTGTATGGCTCCTGAAATAGTCTCCAAGAGCTTGGTTTGGAAGACTTACACGTCAATGAAAGTTTTGGGTACAACAGAGTAATTCTGACCATACCTTTGTTTATCAAACACAAGGATGGTAAGATTAAAGCTCTAATTGTGTATGTTGATGACATGATTTATTACAGATGAGATGATCCAAGGAAATAAATGAATTCAGAAGTATATTGTAGAAGGAATTTGAAATGAAGGATCTAGGACAACCAGAAATATTTTTTGGGTATTGAAGTTGCAAGGTCTAAAAGGGGATTTCACTCACAGAGAAAGTATGTCCTTGATTTGCTTGTTGGAAAAGGGATGTTGGATTGCAAACCGGATGGAGTCACCCATCGAGATGAATCACGGACTCGCCATTCATTCTCGACCAAGTTCCTACTAATAAAAGTAGGTATCGGCCTTGTAGGAAGGTTAATCTATCTCTCATACTAGACCTGATATTGCTTATGCCGTGAGTGTGGTTAGTCAATTTATGTATTGTCTAGTGAAGAACATATGGATGCGCCTCTTCAGAGATCCCGGCATTTGAAAAAAGCACCGCAAAGGTTTACTATTTGGAAAGTATGATGATATTGGATATTTTTGGATACATCGTGATGCATTGAATGGGTGATAAAATTGATAGACGGTCTACATCAGGATATTTCACTTTTGTCGCTGGAAATCTTGTAACTCGCGAGTAGAAGCGTAAAGTTGTTACCAAATCGAAGGTAGTTTGAATTTCAGGTATGGCATAGGGAGTATGTGAATTGTTATGGATCCGCATCGTCTTGATGGAATTGGGATTCGAGCTTCAAAAGCCTATAGATTTACATTGTGATAATAAAGCCGCCATTCAAATTGCACATAATCCAGCTTCAAAGATGATAGGACAAAACATGTGGAGGTTGATCGGCCATTTTATTAAAGAAAATATTGACATGAAGGTTATTTGTTTTCCATTCGAACCTCGGAGAGCAATTAGTTGATGTTCTTACCAAAGGTGTATCTCACAATGTGTTTTATGACTCGGTTGTCAAGTGGGCATGATTGACATATATGCACCAACGCCGGAGGGGAGTAGAAAGTCAGATATTAGTTTTCATGTATATAGTGACCGCGCCCGATGAAATACAAATGGAGCGCTGACCAGCCAAAGCGGAGCGAAGTTCCAAGAACTTGAACTAACCCGCTCAACTCCAGAGTAAACAGAAGCGACTGGCGCCCGTGTTTTTCAAGCCACCGATCATTTTTTCTATTTGTTGTAACCTCTATATAAACCAAATTGTAATCTCTTAGAATTCAATAAAATAAATATACACTGAATTGAATTGAATACTCGGGTTCTATAGAAGGGATAGCTATATGATCCGATCGACGGTAAGGCCAGCGCCAAAGAATAGAACTGGGAAAGTACGAAAAACATGTTCTTGCTTTTATATTATATTAGTTAGTGATCCCGCTCGTGAGTCCTTTCTTTCCGGATGAACCGTTGGCACCAGCCCCATATTTTTCTCCGTGGACCGAGGAGAAAGGGGGCCAGCGGGAAGAAGATTGTACCATGAGAGAAGCAAGGAGGTCAACCTATTTCAAATATACAACATGGATTGGATTCTCCGCAATGTAATGTAGTTGGACCCTCATGTCGATCCGAATGAATCAGCCTTTCCACTGAGGTAAATCTTTACCGCTATACAAGAGGATAGCAAGTTATAAATTGGTCTGTAGGACATGACATGTATTTTGATTACTATGAAATTAATAAATAAAGTAGTTAATGGCGGGGGTTACCATTCTCTTTTTGTAAAGGATTTAATCTTGTACGTGTTCCTAAGAAAAGGAATTGTCCATTTTCGAGGTCTCAAAGCGGCGCGGGAAACACGTAACTCGGGAGTGGATATTAAAAGAGGTGTAGCTCCGCTCTCAAAAGCGGTAAGATCTTCGACGCAAGAAGAAGCGGGTTGATCCGATCATCTTGACTTGGTTATGCTTCCTTTGTTTTTAACAACAACAACAATACCGAAGCCGGAAGTTCTCCTACCCGTATCAAATAGAACATGCCGAGCAAAAATCTTCTTCATGTAAAACCGCTTGATTTAGACGTGATAATCATACGGATTTTATGAAACCATGTGCTATAAATAACCGTAGTCAATCCTATTTCGATAGGGATGTTTTGACAATTGAATCCAAATTTTGCCATTGTTTTCGTGATCCGCATAGTGCTAAAAGAAGGTCCGACTCCAAGTTGTTCAGAATAGTGGGTTGAAGTTTCTCAACCTTTACCTTAGGGATTAGTTACAGTTCTATTTCTCGATGGAGGCAAGGAAGGGGATATAACTCAGCTGTAGAGTGTCACCCCGACATGGTGGAAGCTCATCACCGAATCGATTATCCATGTGAGTTTTCTATTTTGACTTGTTCCCACCGATCGAATGAAAATGGATAAGAGGCTCGTGGGATTGACGTGAGGGGGTAGAAATGGCTATATTTCGAAGCAACCTCCGTGCTAATAATATGAAGCTTATGGATACAAGTTATGCCTTGGAATGAAAGACAATTCAATCCACTTTGTCTACGTAACAAGGGAAGCTATAAGTAATGCAACTATGAATCTCATGGAGAGTTCGATCCTCGCTCGGGATGAACGCCGACGGCATGCTTAACACATGCAAGTCGGACGGAAGTGGTGTTTTGCAGTGGAGGACGGGTGAGTAACGCGAAGAATCTACCCTTGGGAGGGGAACAACAGCAGAAACGATCGCTAATACCCCGCAGTCGAGGAGCAAAAGGAGGAATCCGCCGGAGGAGTGGCTCACGCCCCGATTAGCTAGTTGGTGAGGCAATAGCTTACCAAGGCGATGATCGTGAGCTGGTCCGAGAGGATGATATGCCACACCGGACTGAGACGGTGACCCAGCATCTCCTACCGGAGGCAGCAATGGGAATTTTTCTCGCAACGGGCTTAAAGCCCCGACCGAAAGTAATGTCAGCGTGGAGGTAAGGTATGGGGGTCGGAACTTCTTTTCCTAGAAAAAGCAATGACGGTATCCGGGGAATAAGCATCGCTAACTCTATGCTAGCAGCCATAGTAAGTTATCGTGAGGATGCAAGCCGTTATCGGAATGATTGGGTGTAAAGCCGCTGTAGGTGGTTTCAAGCTTTTCAAAATCCTGTGGCTCAAACCTCGACAAGCGTGGAAACCGCCATGCCGGAGTACGGTAGGGGCAAAGGGAATTTTGATGGAGCGGTGAAATGCGCAGAGATCGAAAGAACACCAACGGCGAAAGCACTCACGGGCTTCATTAACCGACATCGAGACGAAAAAGCTAGGAGCGAACGGGATTAGATACCCCTTAGTCCTAGCCATAAACGATGGATACTAGGGCCGCGGCGACGAATTCGCAGCAAAGGTCAGAAGCTAACGATAATATCCTGCCTGGGCAGTACGCTCAAGTAAGAATGAAACTCAAAGGAATTGATGGGGCCCGCACAAACGGTGGAGCATGTGGTTTAATTCGATACAAAGCGAAGAACCTTACCAGTGGCTTGACATGTCGCTTTAATCCTCTTTGAAAGAGAGGGTGCCTTCAAGAACGCAAATACAGGTGGTGTATGGCTATCGCCACCAGCTCCGTAAGGTGTTGGGTTAAGTCCCGCGAATAGCAACCCTCGTGGTTTAGTTGCCACCGCTAAGTTTGGAACCTTGAACAGACCGCACGTGATAGCCAAGGAAGGTGAGGATGACCTCAAGTCATCATGCCCCCTTATGCCCGGAGACACACGTGCTACAATGGCCGTGACAAAGGGTCACGCATCCCGCCGAGGGTGAGCTAACCCCAAAAAAGCCATCCTCAGTTTGATTGTTGCGAACTCACTTGCATGAAGCCGAATCACTAGTAATTGTCGGGTCACCATAATGGGGTGGTGAATTCGCTCGGCTTTCTAACGACGCCTCGGCCACACTATGGGAGTTGCCATGCCCAAGTCGCTACCTTAACCAAGGGGAAGGTCAAGTGGCTAGCGACCGGAGTGAAGTCGTCGAACAAGGTAGTTAATAAATGTAAAAACTATGGTTTACTCCTACTTAACTAATTAAACTTAAACAAAAGTAAACCCTAATAGTAATTGCATTCTAGATTATCAAAGTTATCTATTCTCTTGAATCATGCAATAAATGGAGTAGAGAATTCGTTCCACTCCTAGTGCTTTAAACTTAAGTTTCTGCTAGCTTAATCGATACTAACAAAACAGTTGAGAGTAATGATTTGAAATTATACTACAAATGGCAATTGAACTTTAAATAAGATTGTTTAACTTATACTATGATAATAGAATATTGAAATGAATATGGAGAAGGGATTAGGGAGATTTGAATCCACTTGATGTATTCCTAATATGCTAGCGTCGATTATTGCAGTTCTAATCAAATAAGATTAAGTGTTGATCCCTAATTACTCATGGCAATCTCTACCAACTAATAATTAGCATGTGAGGAAGTCCAACCCATTCTCATGGCTTAATCAACTATCCTTCTAGAGTGAAACTCTTTACAAGCAATAATTTAACTAACATATCAAATCTTCATTAAGCTTCATCAAACCCCTCTAACTCATATATAATAAAAAGTTAGAACTCCAAAAACAGAATCAAATGAGTCAAAAGCCAAAAAAAAAAAAAAAAATGGCTAAGGATGGAAACAAAGTGTAGAAGCAAAGTAAAGAACAAGGTTTTCTCTAGTTACATAATATGAAGATTCTATTATCTCGAGGCCCGTTCTTTTTGAATATCTATTTCCTTCATTCTTAAACCATCACCTAATCCCATAACACCTAATAAATACCTCTAGCTCAATTAGGAATAGGTTAGTATGATAGTAAGTGGCAGATGTGTTTGATCGACTTCACTTCCCTTGTGTGTCATCGAGATTGTAGGTAAAATATATATATATATATATATATATATATATATATATATATATATATATATATATATATATATATATTATTCTTTTCTTTTCTTTGGATGGAAACTTTCTTTCTTATTTGAAGCAACTAACAAATTCTTGGTTTCCGTGTGTCTTTTCTCTTTCCTATTCTTCATTTCATCTCTATTCTTAGACTCATTCAAAAAATGGGTAGGCTGATTTTTATTTTTATTTTATTTTGTAAAAGGGTAAATGATTCGTGGGTTTATGAAAGGCTAAAGAAAAGACTGTGGGGGCTAAGGAAGTAATTTCATATAGGTTTGAATTGCCATATCGATCCAAAGAAGGCCTAAATTCTCGCTTTAGGATATGGTATAGTGATCAACCAAGTGGACGGTGATTTCTCTATTCGAATTTACTTCTCCCTTTGTGTCATTTTCAAATATTTCACTCATATAAGGTTTTTAGGCTATATTCTCACAGATTTGTAGAATAATTAAGTACTCTAGCTCAGATTTTAAATTTACTCACAACAATCATAGATACTCATGCAATATATTTATAGAAAGCCAGGAGTCCAGGTCGAAAGTCCGAGGTCCGCATCCGAAGTCAAAGTCAAAGTCGGCGTCCGTATTGTCGTGCGTTTTAGTCAAATTACCTTACTCATTGGGATTGGTAGGATAAGGTGAGTAAGGGATGGATCGAACCTTAGCCAGACGCGGATAGGTTCACAACTGGAGTTACAACTTTTAGGTGAGTAGGATTTTAGGTTTCTTTTAGTTGGTTTTAATTAAAATAGCGGTAATGCAAATAATATAAATTACTAAATGATTATATGTAGGTAAAAGAAGTAGAGAGGGGGGAGAGTTAATCATGCTCATGCAAGAATCATTTTTCAAGGTTTTATTACTAAATCACTACATCTCTGGTTAGTCTCGTTTTTGAGACGGCGTCCGATATTGATCCACTAGTGCATGCCCACATCTCTAGATTAGCATTTCACTAGCATAAGGAGTTTGATAATACCTCATCTACGGTATATTATTTCTGCTCCTGTACGCAGTTCACATCAATTTGGGGCGGTTGGAGGCTGTCGACACCAGAAGGTCATCGCGGGAACATTTTAGATTAAGCGGCGGCTATCCTGGAACATCGGCCTCCAACTTTATGCATCGATCATTTTTGGGACGGGATGTTAATTCTATGTCTAATTCCTAAGTAGTGATCCTAGAATATTAGCGAGTCAATCCGGATTTTTACGGGCGGCATAACCACTCCCCACGAGGGATTAGCTCAATCATCATAGAAGGAATAATAAAACTTGTTGTATACATTAAGTAAATAAATCACGGGGCGAAAATTAAACAAGGAAAAAAATAAGCATTATTAAGGGTAAAATAACTTCTTTATTAAAAAGTTCTTTGAAACAAAATATGGAATGTAAGTCTTGAAAGAAAAACTAAAAGCGTGGCCTAAAGCATGAAAATTTCTTTGAAGGGATTAATGAAGAAGAAGCCTTCATATATATAAGGATGATACAAAGTGACCCGTGAATATTTTAGGTTTTGTTCTTTTGCTAATTGAATGGTTCGAAAACCAAAATTTGTTTTTGTTTTTAGATTTTTGTCCTTTTTGTTATTTTAATGTTTTGTTTTTAGGCGATGTTAATTCAAACCACGGGTTTGAATTGATCGTCTTTTTCTTTAGATGGTATCAATTTGAAACCATCAATTGCCACCTGCCTATCTTTGACTCATCATGTCTTACGGGCCGCGTAATGTGTCCCACTTAGTATCCGATTAAGCCGAATTGGCGTTTTTCACGACTTTTGTCGCTTGCGGGAGTTAAATCGCCGAATTGGTATGGCGGCTTCACTAGCCCGCGTCGGCACCTAGATTTATCGATTTGAGCTTGGGAAGTTTCTGCCTCTTTATATGTGGGCCCCGTTTCTTCAGGTTACGTTCTTTTGAAACCCGGCTCTAGTCGGGGCTTTGTTTGGGCTTCACGGGGATTGGCGGGAATTCCAAATATTCAGTATTCTTGTACTTAAGCGGCTTCACTAGCGGCGTCGGCACCTAGATTTATCCGATTTGAGCATCGGAAGTTTCACCTTCTTCATATGTGGGCCCGTTCATAGCGGTTACGTTTCTTTTTGGAAACCCGACTTTCACGGGGTTGAGTGGGAAACTCAAAATATTCCGTATTCTGTACTTTGATGCGTGTTTTATCACTATCTTCATTTTAATTGCGGAAACGCAAAAAAAAGAAAATATAATTATTACATGATTATTAAACACATAATTGACCAAAATGCTATGTCTCTACGAGGGTTTAATATTATTACGGTTTTGGGTGCTTATCACACCACCCCAAACAGCACTTTGCTTGTCCTCGAGCAAAGAAGAGACGATAAAGCGATAAGTGATCAAAAATGTTGTCTAAAGCTAAAATCTCATTTCGCGAGTCGCGGTTGCATTGACCATATGCAACAAGGCCTTGAACCACTAGGAATTCCCCTAGTGGGCCGAGTTATAGCCTCGTGAGAGTTTTCGGAGAAGATACTTTCTGAAACTTCATTTTATACTCTGGCGACTTCGATAACAAAGGCTTGTTTCCTTTATTAATCTCGGGATATCTAGACATCCCACTAGCAGGGAAACAAAGGTTTTATTCTTTTCGAAATTCAAGTTAATATACATACAATAATCCGAAACATCATTATGAGCATGCATGCGATGATCTAATAATGGAAATGTCTGGCGGGGCGTTTTACGGATCCTTTGGATAAGCGTCTTAAGTAGGTTCTCCGCGGTATGTGTTAGAAACCACAATTTCTCTCTTATTTTTTCCACTCGAAGCTTTGCTATCTCCGGTGTCACGGTGGGCACGTTTCCTCACATATTCGATGATCGGTCCCGAGGAGCGAGGTAGAAGTCCCACAACTTCTACTTATTATCATACTATCCTACATTCCTAATTGGGCTAGAGGTCTTTATTAGGTGTTATGGGGCTTAGGTGGTAGTGTAGAAAGAAAATGGAATGGAAAATTCAAAAAATGATAAGTATGAGAGGAATAAGGTCTTGAGATATTTATACTAGAAATCCTTTTTCTTTCTTCTTCTAACATGGTTTCCATACTTGGATTTTTCAAGCTTTTGTATTCCGCTTTTGATTTTGATCTTTGGGGAAATTCTAACCTTGATATTTCTTTTTGATTTTTGGAAACATATTTCTATTTTCTTTTTTTATTTTTCTTAAAGCGAGGGTAAGCGATTTTGATTTGTGACAAGGTTTTTCTCTTCATTTTTAAACGCACTTCATCCTATTTCTCATACTTATCATCTAGGTAGGCTTATTTATTTGTGGTTACTAGATGGGTAATGATTTTTTTTTTTTTTTTTTTTTTTTTTTTTTTTTTGAAGTAGAAAGGATTAATGAAAGGTTAGATTAGGCGACTAAGCGGTAAAAATTTTCTGGGTCGCGAATTTTTTTTTTTTTGGCTATATCGATCCAAAGAAGGCCTAAATTCTAAAGCCCTAGGATTTGGTAGTGATCAAGTAAGTAGACGTGTGAACTTCTCTATTCGGAAGAACTACTCCTCTGTGTCATTACTCATATATCATACATTTTGAGGCTTTTGGTTAGATTCTTACAGGATATGGAAACTAAGTTGTCTAACCGTGGGTCCCAGAAACTTCTTATTTGTGTACATTTAATAATAGTCGGTCATGAATGCTCATGAAAAAGATGTAAAACTATTTGCATGCGTATTAAATTAAGTTTCTAAGAACAAGTCCTAATTACGATGCTAGGGTGAGATTTCTAAATATTTTTCATCATAGAAGAAGCGAGAATTTGTCACTAAATCGTTTATTTAGATACTATATACAACTATGCATGCCTAATTTTTTGCAAAGGTTCTCACCACCCCCACAGATTGGGACCACTGTGTCCTCAAAGTGTTTAAGAGGAAGAAAGAGTATGCACGAGGAGGCTTTGAGCAAAATAAAAAAGTGACATCTTCCACAAATTTTATTGTAACCACTATATATTATACATCATAAAAGTAGAAGTAGAAGCACCTTTAGAGTAGCACTTTGTTAGGTCAACTATTTATTTCACATCAAAACATAAAACAAATATGTACATGCATCGACTCATTGCCCCCGCCTTGGGCTGGGGGATAGTCCTTCCTTACCTAAATCACAATAGAAATGCCATTCCTTACGGCATCCGTAATCTATCATGGCTTTCCGGACTTCCTCCACTTCCTTTTCTTTGCATTGTCTAGATGAGCTATCATTTTATCATCATTAGGAAAAAGCGAACTTTCTTGAGATACCTTGCGGCGTGTCCATGTCGAAATCGCCGAGGAGCGAATTATCTTGTTTGTTGGACACATAGGTCGACCTTTACCCGATCTTGAAATGTGAACAGCAAACTTCGAGGGAAATCGTCCTCACTATCACCATCTTGGCGGCGGGGTGATATAGTCTTACCCGAAAAGACCGAGCCTTCTTAAGATTCTCAATTATTGGTTACGTAATGTAGCCGAAGGTGAGTGCGTTCTTTGGGCCAATGCATGGAATGTCTTACCGCTTCCTTTGATGCCGTGGAAAAATGCCAATCTCCCATGATGTTGAGGAAGAATAAATAACATGGCGGTTCCAACATTCATGGTCATCTTGGCTAGTGGAATAGTGAATTACGGCCATCGGCCCGGCCCGACGCGTTCTTTGGCGTGGGCAAGGCCATCGCCATAGCGAGCACAAAATCCTCCTAGAGTAGTCATTAAAGGTCATTCTCTATCATGTATTGGATGGGGAGTCGGGCTGAAGAGGAGGAAGGTCTAGAGCCATAGCGGCTGTTGGCTCGTAAAAGCGTGTCGGGTGTTTCCAATCGTGAGTGTAAACCCATTCAAAGGGAAACCACAGACCGGTGGTAGATCTTCCATGTTATTATAAAATAAAGCTTAAACACGGGGAGTATATACGCTCGGGGTGTAGAATGAGAGAGTTCCACCCAACTTGGTGATGTAGTCTCGAAAAGATGTCCATATCTTAGGGAATTCAACAATGAATGGAAGGATTGTTACGGAATCATCTTTGGAGCTTCCATTGTGTGAAAAAAATTTGACTGTTTAGACAAGGATAAACAAATATTAGGCATGATGAGATATAATTAAAAAACAATTTACCATATGAAAATTAAAACTAAAAAAGAAAATGATAAATAATATAAAATTGCAAAATTTAAATGGTTTCATTGGCCCAAAATGGCGAGGATCTGTTTGGGAAGGGATCCGTTTATAAGATTTTCTATGCGTCAATCCGTTACAACGACTGTTGCAACATTTTGCTTTCTGTTTGGTAAATCTTGGCGTGGTTCTCCATTATGAGAGTGTGATTTGCCAAGAATTGGTTGTGGGTATTACCAAAAATTGTGCTTGTTCCTCTTAGTTTATTGTCCATGAGTCTGAAATTCAAGAAGGCTGGTGATAATAATGTTACGGCGTTTGAATAATGTCATCGAGTCCTTGTTGAATTAAAGCGAAAACCCTTCCATTGGATTAAATCGTTGCATAATGCATTTTCATTAAAAAATGTTATCGGTGGAACAATGTCGTCGTTTAGTCTGTCCGACATGGTTCTTTACAGCGTCGGGGTTCGAGAATCCGTTCCTACATCTTGAGTGAATGGTAAGAATGTTAGGCTGTTCGAAGAGGTGTATGAGGAGAACTGCTAGAAAAACCCCAATTTATCATGATAAGTGTTACAATGGTTGGTAAAGGAGAGGCTGCCTTTTTCTAGCGTCGCGATCGCATTCGGAGAAATTTAATAATGCAAAATTCATTGCGGTTAGTCTGCAACACCGAGTAAATGGAGGAGGTTTGGTTATTTGAGGAAGTCTTAGATGTGCCTATGACATTATAGGCTACCCATTGGATCCGCAGATAATTGGTTCTTTTGTAAAGATGGTGATAAACAATCACGGTTTTCGGTTGTATTAAGCCCGAAGGATAGTTGCAAACATCGGATGCGGATATTATCGAAGGTGAATCCACGAAGGTGTACTCCTTGGTTTGTAATAGGAATTTGAAGTACCTCGAGAGATGATTTCCATAGTCAATTCATGCGCATCGCATCCGTTAGCGGACAAAAGAATTGTCCGTTTGGAAATAACGCTTTTATAAAATAACAAGACTAATTCTGCGGAATAAAATGTTTGCTTATGGTGTAAAAAGGGGTACCATCTCGGCGTAATATTTCGATGTCAAAAAAGGATGAAAAAGACCATTTTGGAAATTTTCCATAAAATTTTGCTCGAACCGCGAAAATTCAGTGAGGGCCATTAAAGATGGAGTGGTGAAAAATTATTTTGGAAAAAGGAAGTTAAATTTTTGAGGTGTCTATCCTTGGTATAAATAGGCACCCATCCGAAAATGTAAAAGATCGTTTCGAGGTGTCCGCGAGGGGTAGTTAGACCCGTGTATCTTCTAAGATATCGCGTAAAAGTGGATGAAGTGTGGATGAGAAGAATGGGGCATATGACAAGGGAGTGCCCCATTTTTTTTTTTTTATTTTTTTTTAAACGTAAGGAAAAGGACAATAGAAGGACAATGAAATATATATTATCACAATAGGATGTAAGAGCGTTACAATGGTATGGAAATACAATATAATGATCACGATGACTTAAATACAAACCTAAATATTAGATAGAACTATATGCCACATTAACAACATGACTATAATAAAACAACCGAGCATGAAAACTTGAGTAGCATATTCAAAAGCTGTTCTTTGCTCAAACTTTTCTAGTGCATCCATTAATCTTGAGCTTGGAGTGATCCAAAAGCGGTTTTTAATAAGAAGTGTAGAGGGAAGAATATAAATGAATATGGAGGAAGAGTTGAACTTATTTATAGAAAGAAATTGCCGTTTTACCCGTTTTCGACCGTTTTTAGATGTGGTCATGACCGTTTTCGACCGTTTTTTAGATGTGGTTCATGACCGTTTTCGGCCGTTTTTATAGATCGTCTTCATTATCAATTTACGAGCGTGTTAATTCACGTTAAAATTTGTTGTTTAAGTATGACATATGACATATATATATATTTATATATATGTATATAATTTATTACTACTAATATATGTTCCTACCTATATACTATAATATTAGATATAGCTAATATATAAAAATATTTTAGGAACTATCTCTATTAAGCTAGAAAATACAAACACGTAAATAAAATATCTAATATAAATATTATACAAGACCCGGAAAAATAAAACTAGCTCTTGATGATCCTCTCTGGTGTATGGCGAGAATCCTCGAGGGAACTCTGAAGAAGAACCGGGGAGTCCTGCGGCGTCGTCTTTCTGAGGCTCCGTGGAGGCTAAGCGCTCTGGATATCACCAAGAGTATCCATCACGAGCACTTTTGAAGCGATCTTTGGCTCGCCATGAACATTATTTGGAAACTGGTTACGGTAGGTAAGCATCTTGTCTGAAATGTAGTCATGGAGGCTCTCATCTCTGGAATTCACCCATCATCTTGCATCATCGACTTCGTGGCGAAAGGTCATATCATCCTTAACTTCGCCCAAGTGCGTCTCATCGATACAGCGAGTGTACATGTCTCTCGGACCAGCTGTTCACACTGCATTAGGGCCTCTATGGGTTGGGTGATCTTACTCATGGCGTCTCATCAAAGTATGGTGGGTGAGAGGATCCCTCTCTAAGCGTGCTTTCGGCTGCCCTAGGTCTTTGTGGGTTCCCAAGGGTCTTGTATGCATTTCTTAAACACGGCATATTCTCATATTGTGGTATAGGGAGTAGTGGGGTGGCGGACAAAATCCCATATTAATCATGACTTGCGTTACTAGAGCGGCAAGGGGGCGAACCTAAGAGTGGCATGTGTGATAATATCAAAAAAAAGGTAGCGATCACGGAAGTTACCCTTTTAAATCTGGAAGGATCAAAGAAGGTGGAGGAAGGTCTTGTTGATGTCGGGAAGGCTTGAGGTGCCAATGGCGTTGATCCCAGCCATTGAGTTCTTGCTAGGCTGGTTTAAAAAATTCGCGAAGGCTGATCTGGCATTTCCGTCGATGTTGTACTCTCCCTCGATAAAGCGTGTCGAGCATTAGGTCGTAAGTCCGTGGGTTACCGCGTTTGCTGCTGCTAATCGATCCATTAGTGGACCCGATGGAATGCCCGTGATCCGGAGAACAACACGGTGTGACCGTGTACTTTTCCTCGGCGGTGGTGATCAAAATGAATGCGCCATTAAAGCTCCCATTGTAAGTAGAATTTCATCACCAAATCCTTGGAATAAAGCCCTCCATTTTGCATATAACAAACTCTCCCATCCTCAGAGTGAATTTAGTGATCAAAGAATGGAGCAAACATCCGTTTTCAAACAAATTTCCAAAAAATTTTCACACAAAATCCGTCTGTTTCCGACCATTGTTGATCTAAGAGGGAGGATGGCTATGGATTAATGATGAGGGGAATTTGGGATGATCGGGGAAGAAATTTTGATCCCGAGATGTGAGGGTCTGTATGAGACTGGTTTTAGTAATGGGCCTATCTAGTGCGAGACTAAATTCGAGAGGGGGCAAGATCCGGTTTTTAGGAAGGCGAATGGTGGAATTGTGGCCAGCGTGTTTTCGGGTTGGTTTGGGTTTTAAATGGGCGAGAAATCGATTTTTGGGTTGGGCCAAAAATTTTCTCGAAGCCCAAATCAAGCCTAAAACCTGATTTAAACCTAAAAATCTAAATCGTTACCCGACTTCGTTTGGACTCGAATTGGACGAATGAGATATCGAAGAAATCGTACGAAAAATTCTATCAATTGTATGAGTCATTCTTGAAAGTCACAATTTTTTTTTTTTTTTTTTTTTTTTTTTTTTTTTTTTTAGAAACAAAGGGGGTTTATTTACATACAAGGGAGATATCGTGAAAAACAACGAATGTCGAAGTCACCATCTTAAATCATAGACAAAACTGTCATAATATGAAACTGGAAGGCGAACCCAATCCGGCCCGGTTGTGGCTTCACCTCTATGTATTATGGGGTTAGGGGCGGGACGGTACCATCTGGACCGTCGCGGCTCTGGTCCTAATAAAATTGCCCTTTTACATCTGGCTATCCTCAAACCGCCCCAAAGGACTCAAAGTAACCAATTCTAGGGTTGATCGGTGGAATCCATTGCCCGTTTGTGTTCAAGTATGCAACATCGAGGTTTGACCACGAATCCCTTGTGCAAAACTTAATGCAAGGGAAAAGGTAACAAAATAAACATATTTACAAGGTGAGTCTTTTAAAGGATCCTCCGAGGCAGATTAGTCTTTTAACGGATTCTCCAAGGCGAATCGAAGTCTTTTATTGTCAGTTCTCAAGGCGAATCCCACAGGAGAAGTGGCGGCCGAAGATTATCTGCTTGCTTGGTGGTGTTGACAAAAGTATACCTTAAAGCTGGCTAGTATCGGATAGGAAGTCGGGCCTAGACGAGAAAGGGTGTTTGGCAATGCATACACCAGCCCATCCATCAGCCTTACGTCGTTTACGAGCAAAAGAACTCGACCATTCCCTATTAAGTGATGAGTGAGACTTACACCAAATGATTAGCTGAAGTTAGCGAGGTAGAGAGTAGAAAAGGGAAGAGAAGGAAGGAGGTGAAATTTTAGGTACCCATCGTTTACCCAAAAATGCGTTTGCTTTCGTGTTCACGAGAAGACATTTATACTTCGGTTACGAAAAAGAGTTTTTTTTTTGTGGACTAAGGTTCGGTGCTTGCAACCACACACTTCAAAGAACTTTGGAGATCATAAGATAGAAGATGGCCCGGCTACAAAATGCGTACCCTCTATAGAAACAAGATTGAGTCACCTAAGCGAAACATCTAGTCGGTGTATCTTGGATTACGAAGAAGAGTCTGTTCAACATCTGGTGGCGTAATTCGTGGTAATGTTTTAGAAGCGTTGTCCATTGACTTGAAATTCAGCTGTTATCTTTTGGATTAAGCAAAGAGATTGCCCCATAATGTTTCACACCGGTGACCTGATGAAAGGACCGGACCATCGTGTTTTCAATTTACCGGGAAAGATGTGTAATGCAGGTTATCTGATAAAACTTTTGGCCAATTTTGAAATCCTTACGCCAAAATGTGCTTGTGGTGCACTCTTTTCATATTAGCTTTGTAGGATTTGAGAGATCATAAGCATCACTCGAATCTCCTCCGGCTCGTTTAATTGCGGTTTTAAACTTCTCACCTGCCTCGATGATATTATAATGGGGCTTTTGATGGCCCCAGCCACGATGCTCAAGTTCAACTTGGCGGATGACAAGGTTTTCCAAAACAATGCGGTAAGGAGACATCCCTATATAGGTGTCTTAAATCTTTGTTCGGTATGCCCACAAGGCATCCGATAGCGAAGAAGACCGATCCTTTCTTGATGGGTTGTGATTTTTCTCGAGAATAGACTTTATCTCTGTTGGAGACTTCCACTTAGCCACTTTCGTTTGTGGGTGGTATGGAGTAACAACCTTGTGAGTAACTCCATATTTCTTCATTAAAACCCAAAATTTTGTTACAAAATGTGTACCCCATCAGCGATGATAGCTTTGGGAACACCAAAGCGAGAAAATGTTTTCTTTTACAAAATCCACGGCGATCTTATGGTCATTTGAAGCGACATCACGAGTGCACAAATCCATTTGGACACATAGTCTACGGCGACTAAAATGTATAGAAAACCTTGAAAATAGGGAAGGGTCCCATAAAATCAATGCCCCAAACATCAAAATTTCCACAATCAAGATAGGATTTAGGGGCATCATATTTTTTTTAGTAATTCGACCTAGGTGTTGACGAATGCAAAATATGCAATGTTAGGTAATGCGTCGCGAAAAAGGGTAGGCCAAGATAAAAACCACATTGTAACACCTTGGCGCGGTTTTCTTTCCACTGAAATGACCTCTCCATAAGATTGTTCATGGCAAAAGGATAATCGTCGGTGTGTTCCCGGTCGGGAATGCGGCGAATGAGTAATCGAACAATACTTAAAAGGTAGGGTTCATCCAGAAATAATATTTTCTGATGGATAAGAACTTTTTATGATCGGGGCGTGTGACCAAAGGAGGGACTTCCTCGGTAACTAGGTAGTTAACGATATCCGCATACCATGGAGATGAGAAAATAGAGTACAAGTATTAAATGCAGGAAGGAATCACCGATAGTTTCAGAATCACTATCGATGTCACCAACCAGCCTTGATAAATGGTAAACTCACGACATTTTCGTTCCTTTCTTGTCTTTGATTTCGGGGTGAATTCTTGTAAAGAGAAGGATCAATGGGAACAATCGTTGTTTTCGTCCTTTTTAGCGAGTAAGTACCCAATTGCGGCATGAATTAGTATATACGATGGTCGATGTTCCAACTAGGTAGGGGCGAAACTTATCAAAGCATAGACAACAGCTAGGAACTCTTTCTCAGTTGTGGTATAATTCGTTGGCGTCGTTAAAGAGTTTTACTAAGCGTAAAAATGACAATGGGTTTGTCGTCGCGTCGTTAGCCTATGCGGCACCAATAGCAAAGTCGCTAAGCGTCACATCGATTCGAATGGTTGAGACCAATCGAGGGTTGAATAATAGGAAGGTAGTCGAGGCGGTTTTAGAGTATCAAAAGCTTGTTTGCAATTGAAATTGAAGTCGATCTCTGCATCCTTAAGCGGGAGATTGGTTAAAGTTCGAGCAACTTTAGAAAAATCTGAATGAATCTCTGTAAAACCCGGTGGGCCTAAAAAAGCACGGATATCCCCCGTATGCGTGGGAAGGGTAGCGAAGAAATTTTAACAATTTTAGCTTTATCAACCTCTATCCCAGTCTTTTGAAACAATATGACCTAGAACAAGTCCTTTGGTAACCATGAAATGACACTTCTCCCAATTGAGTACCAGATTTTTCTCCTTACATGGCGTTAATACTTTAGAAAGGTTGGATAAACGATTCGTCAAAGGAATTTCCGTAAATGGAAAAGTCGTCCATGAAGACTTCCATATAGCGTTCCACCATATCACTAAAATGTGAAGCATGCAGCGTTGGAAAGTGCACGGGGCATTACAAAGACCAAAAGGCATTAGATGCGTATGCAAAGGTTCAAAGGGACCGTGAAAGTTATCTTTTCTTGATCGGTAGGATCGATGACAATTTGGAAGTATCGGAATAGCCATCAAAGAAAGCGATAGTAAGCATGACCGGCTAAACGTTCTAGCATCACGGTCGATGAATGGGAGAGGAAATGATCTTTCTGAGGGTTACGGCATTAAGTTTGCGATAGTCAATGCAAATTCTCCATTTCAAAGGAATCACGAGTGGAGATGCACTCACCATTTTCATTTTGCACAACTTGAATGCGGACTTTTTGGGAACAAGCGTGGGCAGGGGACTAACCGATCACTATCAAGAGATAGGGTATATGATACCATCAAATAAACGTAAAACTTCCTCTCTCACTACTTCCTTCATTCATGGGATTAAAGGCGTTGTGGTTCTCGTGATGTCTTTGTGCGTCATCAAGATGTATCACGATCGTGCATATGCTAGGGTCTATTCCCTTGATATCATCTAAGGACCATCCGATAAGCGGGCGGTGTTCCGCGAATGACATGAATCAAAGCGTGTCTCTTGCGTCGTAGTCAAGTTAGCAGAAATTATTATAGGGTTTGACTACCATCGAGATCGAGATGCCGCGTCTTCAAATCGGGGGTAAAGGTTTTAAATCCGGGAGTTGGAGGATTGGGGATCAAGGATTCGTGAGGATCATCTCTTCATGGAAAAGAGCGAATCGGTTCTTACGAATCGGTTTGCACCCGCGCATTAGGGTTGAATAGTAGTGCCCGACTCTAATAATGCATGGACATCCCTTATGTACGAGTCATCGTCAAACTCGGATTATCAAAGAAAAAAAAATTGGTGTATCTCGTGCGGGGAAAAGAGTTTGTGAAATAATCATGTTCGGACTATCAACCCGAAGCTAATCTAAGCCCTCCATTATAGGATCGGGAAATTGTTTCATTAATTTGAACCGTTGAGTTAAATGAGAAAAAGGTTCGAAAGACAATGTCATTGAACCATCCCGACAATTTATGAAGGCGTTGGCGGTTGCAAAGAAAGGGCGTCCCAAGATGATAGGGATGGAGTCACAAGGCCACCTTAGTATCTAAAATGACAAAATCTACTTGGTAGTAAAAAATCTTGGACCTTTACTATAACGTTCTCTACTATGCCTTTTTGGGTACTTGATGGAAGCGATCCAGAGAGTTCGCGAGTCATATTGGTAGGTTTTAATTCATGAAGACCTAAGCGCTTAAATAAGTAGTAGGGAAGTAGGGTTAACCGCTGGCACCTAGGTCTAAAAGTCGCGATGGCGGTATACTTATCGCCTGGCGTGCATGAAATGCGGTTAATTGACACAGATCCTGTAATTTACCACACCATTGGTAGTGGTAATCGAGAAACTGCTTTCGATGAGGAATGCTTGTTGAGGTACATTAAATGCGTCGTTTGGTGGTGCACATGTCCTTCAAAACTTGGCATGCTTGGGCAAATGTTTTAAGCATCTAGGAAAGGTAAGTTTATGGTCAAATTTTTGAAGGTTTCCACGGATCTCATCAAAATGTTAGTCATGTTTGTTCTTTACCAAGCGGGCGGGGAGCGGAGCTTTTGGGTGGAATGCATATAAGGATCGGGTATCTTTTCCTAGGGGCGTGGGTGTAGATTTTGAAGGTACAACTTCATCCGTTATAGGTTCTTGAGGTAGGAGTTGGAAGGGCGTCGGTCATTGGCTTCCGTCGATTCCTCGTCGGCATCATATATTATTATTATCGATGGTTCGGCGAGCGAAGAGTGGTAATGGCATTTACCTCACCCCGGCTTGGATTACTAGGTCACGGTGCATTGTTGAGTTCAAAGGCAATGTTTGTAGGCTTAGGGTTTGGAACTACTTGGCCATGGAACCGCCGCTTTGACTTTTATCTGAGCTAACATGAAGAAATTTGTTGGATAGAAGCTAGGATTTGATTATGTTGATACATGTATGTCAAGAAAGTTTTAGCCGTTTTATCGGCTGTGGATTATACCAAAGGAGCGGCAAGAACAAGTTCCGGGTTATTATCCGCGGGTTAATTTTGGTAGCCATATCCTTGATTAAGCGGGAACAAGGTTCGGTTGTTTTGGTACCCTATATTTGCGTTGTTGGGAAAATTACTTTGCCCTTGCTGGAATTGTGGATGATTTCCTTGGCGATAGGAATTGTAGTTAATGGTGGTGCGTCTGAGGAGCGTTGTTGCCACAGGACGAGCTTGTTGTTGGGCGGGGGTGCCCAAAGCTAAATTCGGATGTTATGCGCCAAAGTGCATTAGGGATGTTAAAAGCACAAGCCTCTTGAGAAGGTTGGGGAGGACACTCGTATACCAAAGGACAATAAGAATCGGTGTGCTCAAGACTTAAGCAAAGAGGATATGGGGAAGCGTTGGCAGCCATGACACTGTTTGGGTTTTGATCATTTACTTGTACGAAATAGCATCGACCTTTTGTTTAGGGACTCGATTAGATTTTTTAATTCGGATCGGGTTTGACCTCGAACATAGGCGTAACCTTTAGAAGATCTTTAGGAAGAATCGGTGTTTCCCAATGTGTGCCGTGAAGCCTGTTTCTCAAAAAAGTGTATGCTTCATGAATGCTTTGTCCATGAAACAACCGCCCGTTCATGATATCTAATGTTTCCTTTTGATGGTCATTGAGACCATTAAAGAATGAAACGGACTAATCTGAGATGGTGTCGAGTTGATGATGGGGACATTCGAGAAGCGAGTCGATAAAATCTGCTCCATGCTTCCCGAAAAGGATTTCAGGGAGTCTTTGGCGAAAAAATTGAATCTTTTGAAGCATTTCTGTAGTTTTCTTCTGAGTATAGAATTTTATCATGAATGCTTGTGCGAGTTTGGCCCATGTGTCAATGGATTTAAAACTTGTCCGTGAGCCAAAGCCCGAAGCTTTATCGGCTAAGGTGAAGGGAAACAACCTAAGCAAGACTTGTTAGTTAGTAGCGGTCGGATGGCGGAAAGTGGTGACTACTTGTTTGCATCCGGCCGAAGATGATTATCACGGTTTTCATGGTCTAAACCATGGTAAGCAGGTAACAAACCGAAAATGTTTGGCGGAATCTGAAAATCACCTACAATCGCGTCGAGTTTAATGCGAGAAGCGGAGTCCTTCCCCAAAAGCGATATAGAAATCGGAAGGGTTTTTTTGTGAGATTTTCCTCGACCATAGTTAAAGGAGATAATGGCAGCGGAGATGTTTGACGAGGTTGATTCTGAAGGAGAGACTATGTCTAGGAGATAACATAAGCAGTTGTTTCTTGTATTTTTCGATGATGATATGTAAGTTCTAATTCCTTATGTTTACGGACCGTAGTCTCATACAAATATAAATTTTAATTTAAGGCTCATAAGGAACGAATAATGGCCTGAGGTTTTAGAATTTAGGAATGAGGAGTTGAAGCACATCTTCACGAGTGTTGCTAACTTCGGCGGGAAGCTAGGATAGCGTGTGAATATTCAGGCCACGAGGTCACCGAGAGAATTGAGGGAGGTTGTTTGTGCTAGCACGTTCCTTAATTAGGCAACCTCAATTTTTTTTCAAGTTTCCTAAACCTTCGATGGAATAGGATGATGATTTATGATGGTGTATTATGCGGGGTGTTATTAAGATGATTTAGATGAAATTTTTAATTATTATGATTTTTTTTTTTTTTTTATATATATATATTTTTTTTTATTATTATTATTTTTTTTTTATTTTTTTTTTGTTTACGTAATTAATGTATTATGCAGACGTGATTCACGAAATATGCAATTAAAGCGATAGATGCCAAAATAGAAACTAACTAACATATACTAGTTCTGTGAGAAAGTCTACCCATGCAAATCTATATTACCTATACGTGCGACTATATGTAAGTTATCGTGAGCTAGGGAATGTCGAGAACGAACTCATGCAATTGAATACGTGTTAATGCGTGAATTGATGTAACATACACATACAAAATATTCTAAGCAGATGGTTTGGCCTTCTGCATATATCAAAATATATTTGAATCATATTGTGTTAACATGAATATGTAATGGCGAACCACCTTTACATGCAAGGAGTCCTCATGCCAACATACAAATATCTACGAGGTAAAAACAGGTTATAGCAAATAATATCCTCGACAAAGTTTGAGGAGTTTAAGAGTTTAAAACACAAAGCGTCCCGCGATTCCTCGTATAGCGATCGACTAACTCAGAGCTTATGCTTACTAGAAAAACAGGGACCGGGGAGCCCAAAAAGAGTCTTGAAAGGAAAGTGGCCTGTACACGAAAACCGGAGTGTTGATACTCGAGGTTAGTCTCGCGTGCTACTAATTCAGTCTTGTCCGAGAGACTCTTTTGTTTGTTCAATACTTCAAATTCCCTCACGAATTACTTAGACTGTGCTAATGAAAATAAACAAAACTTGGTTCCACGGATATTTGTTAGTAGAAAAAGTTAGGGTAAAGAGTTACGTAACTTCGTTAGTATTATAACAGAAATGAAAATTAAAAATATGAGGAGGTAGGGGAGGGTTTTTATGGATGTATTCCGGTTATTACCTTAAGTCGAGTCGTCCTTGATGTCGGTGGCTATATTTGATAATCACGCATTTATACGTTTTTGGTTTTCGGTTACTTATTTTCTTAAGTCCGGGTCCACAGTCCAAAGTCCGAAGTCAAAGACCTAAGTCTAAAGTCAAAGTCCAACGTCCGTATAGTAAAATGCGTTTTAGTCAAGTTACCTTACTCCGTGGGTTTTGGTAGGATAGGTCGAGTAAAGGGATCGTCAAACCTTAGGGCTCGGATAGGTTCACAACTGGAATTACAACTTTTGGTGAGTAGGATTTTTAGGTTTATTATTAGTTGGTTTTAATTAAATTAGCGGTAATGCAAATAATGTAAATTACTCACGGCGATTATATGTAGGTAAATAAAAATAGAAAACAGGAGAGAGTTAGTCATACTCATGCGAGAATCATTTTTCAACAATTTATATTACCACATCACTACATCTCTAATTAAATCTGTTTTTTGGAGACGGCGTCCGAAATCTTGATCCCTAGTGCATGACCACATCTCTAGGTCGCATTTCACTAGCATAAGGAGTTTCAATAATATCTCATCTCTACGGTATATTATTTCAGCTCTGGCTCGATTCACATCAATTTGGATGAATTGGAGAGTCATCGACACGAGAGAGTCGCCGCGAGACATTTTGGGGTCGCGTCTTGAGACTCTCTGGAGCATCAATGATCCAACTTTGTCTGATCTCGATCATTTTGGGACCGGATATCAAATCTAAGCCTAATTCCTAAGTAGTGACTCTAGAATATTAAAAAGTCAATCCGGATTTTTACACGAGCAGCATAACCCTCCCCCTGAGGAGGGAGGGGGATTAGCTCATGGTCATAGAAGGAATAATAAAACTTGTTGTATACATTAAGTAAATAAATGCAGGACAGAAATTAAACTAGAAAAGAAATGACTGTTATTAAGGGTAAAATAACTTATAGTATTTAAGCTGCTGGAATGGAAATGACAGAATGTAAGTACTGAAGAAATAAACTAACTAGGCGGAAGCTAAAGCATGAATATGCTGAAGGAAAATATACGAAGGCCACCCCCTCATATATATAGGCTGATATAGGAAGGCTATCCGTGAATGATTTAATTGATATTTGGCCTTATGCTAATTGAATGGTTCGAAACTTTGAGAATTAAAGTTTCGTTTTACCTGTTTTAATTTTTTGTCTTTTTGCTTTTTTTAAGTTTCGTCTTGTAGCTCATTTCAATTCAAACCACCTGGTTTGAATTGGTACGTGTCTTCTCTCTTGCCAGGTGGTACCAAATTGAATTGGGCTTCACGGGGGTTGAGCGGGAAACTTCAAATATTCCCGTATTTCCGTACTTCGATGCATGTTTTAACACTATATTTATTTTAATTGCGGAAACCTGCAAAAGTACGAAAATATAATTATTACATGATTATTAAACACATAATCGACCAAAATGCTATGTCTCTCAGGGTTTAATATTACAGTTTGGGTGCTTATCAATAAGCGATGATTTCAAATCGAGGAGGTTCATCGTACTCTGGCAACTTTACGTAAAGGCGAGTTTGGTTTTGGGGTGATAGTGGAAAAGTTGGCCAGATAAGTCACCCTTCTTGTCACTCTGAGAACCGTACATGAGATTTTCACCTCAAACGGCTCCTCGTTCAACTCTTTTCGAAGTCATTGGATCCCTTTCGTCATTCGAGAATCTCCTCCTTCTTCCACTCCATCGGAAAGAGCAACTAGGACCAATTCAGATCCGTTTTCATGTTCCAATGGAACACTCTCCATTTTTTATTATTCTCAAAGGAGAAGATTCTTCTTTTACCAAACATATCTGGATCAATCCGATCTTAATCTTATAATCTTCTAATAAGAACAAGAGATCTTCCTCAATCAATCCATTTGCCGCTTCATTCTTCAAGAATCGAAAAGATCCTTTTCAAGTTTGAATTTGTTCATTTTGAATCTGGGTTCTTTTCTTCTACTTATTGTTATTTATTTATTTTTATTCTTTATTTCATTTCTAAATTTCCATCTCTTTTCTTTTTACTCCCTTCCATCATTACTTAAGTCCAATAGGTTTGATCCTGTAGAATCGACCCATTTTCTCATCGGCGAAATTCTGAAATAAATCAGTTATTTGTTGATCAAAAGTACCATGTGAAATCTTCAGTTTTTTTTCTCTTCCTCTATCCATATCCCATAGGTACAACATTTGAATCAATTGGGAACATTTTCTTCTGTATGAATCAATTTATTACATTCCAATTCCTTCCGATACCTCCCAAGGAAAATCTCGAATTGGATCCCAAA
Source organism: Coptis chinensis (assembly GCF_015680905.1). Taxonomy (NCBI): domain Eukaryota; kingdom Viridiplantae; phylum Streptophyta; class Magnoliopsida; order Ranunculales; family Ranunculaceae; genus Coptis; species Coptis chinensis. The sequence continues at coordinate 50,367,352 of NC_141457.1, forward strand.
TTGATGGGCTAAGCGTGAGCTTATCCATCTTGGTTATGCACTCTTTGAATAGGAATCCATTTTAAAAGATCCTTGCTTTCGTGCTTTGGTGGAGTAGTTAGAGATCCTTTTGATGACCTATGTTGTGTTGAAGGTGTAGAAAGTTGTATATTAGTTTTCATGTATAGAGTGCGACCTACACTCTGATGAAGTACAAATGGAGCGCGACCTGCGCCTTAGGCGTGAGAGAGTTCTAGTAACTTGAGCGCGACCCGCACCCCGTGTTTCTCAAGTCACCGACTGTTTTGTTTCTATTTGTTGTAACCTCTATATAAACCAAATTGTAATCTCTTAGAATTCAATAAAATAAATATACACTGAATTGAATTGAATTGAATTGAATCCTCTGGTTCTACGAGCCAAACCATTGAAATCCGCTGCGTATTACAACCATTAATCAAACCATCCTTGAATCCTTGAATCTCAAACCCAAATTTTTTCCAAACCCTAAACCTAAAACCCAAATTTTTTAGTTTGTTTTTACGAATGGCTAGATCTGACAACAATTCTTCCAATGTCATTCATCACCACTACACCCCACAAGACAACTTAGCGTTCCTAAAAACTGTTCCATTAGATGAGTCCAACTATACCATCTGGGCTCCTCTCATGCGGATGCGGATTGGAGCAAGGGGAAAGCTTGGTTATTTGATATACTGGCGCAAAGGTTGAACCACTTATGAATTCTTCCGAATATGAAGTTTGGGCAAATGATAATGAAAAGGTAAAAAGTTGGCTTATTGATTCTATGGAGATTTCTCTTATGAAATGTTATATTAAGTCTTCCCTACTGCAAAAAATATTTGGGAGGCTATGGAAAGACCTTCTATGATGACTCTAATGAAACTTCGAATTTTTGAATTGAATCTGAAGTGCTTTGAAGCCGAAGCGAGAATGGGAGACTTATTCCTTCCTATTACAAATCAATTGGTGGCTATGTTCGAGGATTGATCGGGGGGTGACCTCCCCCGAATAACAATGTTGAAGCCGTAGTCCATGAAACGTCCACGATGTCGAGAATCGCCATTTGGTAAAATGCTCTTTATACACGTTTTGGTTTTCAGTTACTTATTTTCTTAAGTCCGAGGTCCAGTCAAAGTCCTAAGTCCAAAGACCCAAGTCCAAAGTCAAATTCCAACGTCAGTATAGTCGTGACGTTTTAGTCAAGTTACCTTACTCCGTGGGTTTGGTAGGATAGGTCGAGTAAGGGATCGTCAAAACCTTAGGGCTCGGATAGGTTCACAAACCGGAATTACAACTTTTAGTGAGTAGGATTTTTAGGTTTTTTTAGTTGGTTTAATAAATTTTACCGTAATGCAAATAATGTAAATTACTCACGGTGATTTTTATGTAGGTGAACAAGGGTGGAAAACGAGGAGAGTTAATCATGCTCATACAAGAATCATTTTTAATAGTTTATATTACCAAATCACTACATCTCTACTTCATCTCGTTTTCAGAGACGACGTCGAGTATTGATCCCTAGCGCATGCCCACATCTCTAGGTCGCATTTCACTAGCATAAGGAGTTTAAATAATACCTCATCTCTGGTATATTATTTCAGCTCCTGGCTCGATTTCACATCAGCTGGACGAATTGGAGAGGCATGCGACACCGCAGAGTCGTAGCGAACATTTTGGGTCACACGTGAAACTCTCCTGGAGCATCAACAGTCCAACTTTGTACAGTCTCAGTCATTTTGGGACCGGATGTCAATTCTAAGCCTAATTCCTAAGTAGTGATTCTAGAATATTAACGAGTCAATCCGGATTTTCACACGAGCAGCATAACCCTCCCCCTGAGGGGGGGATTAGCTCATGGTCATAGAAGGAATAATAAAACTTGTTGTATACATTAAGTAAATAAATCACGGGACGAAATTAAACTAGAAAAGAAATGAAGTTTATTAAGGGTAAAATAACTACGATTATTTAAGGCTTTGGAATGGAAATGGCGAAATGTAAGTAATCTTGAAGGAAAAATCTAACTAAGCAGAAGCTAAAGCATTAATATGCTGAAGGGGTAATAATGAAGGCGACCCCTTCATATATATAGGCCGATCTGAGGAAGGCTATCCGTGAATGTTTTAGATTTTGGCTTTATGCTAATTGAATGGTTGAAACAAAATTTTGTTTTAACTGTTTTAATTTTTGTCTTTTTGCTTTTAAGGTTTTGTTTATTAGCTCATTTCAATTCAATCCACCTGGTTTCAATTGGTACGTGTCTTCTCTCTTGCCAGGTGGTACCAAATTGAAACCATTCTTCGCCACTGCCTTTATCTTTGACTTCGTCATGCCTTACGGGCCCGCAGAGTGTGTCCATGCGGCGGCCGATTTTAGGCGTTTTTTCACGACTTTTGTCCTTGCCTGAGTTAAATTAAGCTATGGCGGCTTCACCCGACCCAACGCGTCGACATCTAGATTTATCCGATTTAAGCTTTGGAAGTTTCCTGCTTCTTTATATGTGGGCCCGTTCTGCACTGGTTTTGTTCTTTTGGAAACTTCGGCTCTAGTCAGGCTTTGTTGGGCTTCACGGGGATTGAGTGGGAACTCCAAATATTCCCGTATTCCTGTACTTTGCAACTTCACTAGCCAACGTCGGCATCTAGATTTATCCGATTTGAGCTTCCGGAAGTTTGTTTGCTTCTTTATATGTGGACCCGTTACGACTTGGTTTTGTTCTTTTGGAAACTTCGCTTTAGTCGGGCTTTGTTGGGCTTCACGGGGGCCGAGTGGGAAACTTCAATTATTCCCGTATTCCCGTACTTTGATGCATGTTTTATCACTATATTTATTTTAATTGCGGAATCACGCAAAAGTGCGAAAATATAATTATTACATGATTATTAAACACATAATCGACCAAAATGCTATGTCTCTCGGGGTTTAATATTACAGTTTTGGGTGCTTATCACACCACCCCCAAACAGCACTTTGCTTGTCCTCAAGCAAAGAAGAGACATTAAAACGATAAGTGGTCAAAAATATGTTGTCCTAAGCTAAATCTCATTTCAGCGAGTGCGGTTGCATTGACCGTATGCAACAAGCCCTTGAACCACTAGGAATTCCTAGTGGGCGAGTTATAACCTCGTGAGAGTTTTCTAGAGAAGATACTCACAAACTTCATTTATACTACAACGACTTCGGAACAAAGACTTGTTTCTTTAATTAATCTCCGGTATCTAGACATCTCACTAGCGGGGAAACAAGGATTTTATTCTTTCAAAATTCAAGTTAATATACATACAATAATTGAAACATCTACGTATGAGCATGCATGCAGTAATCTAATAATGAAATGTCGGCGGGGGCCATTTACGGATCCTTTGGATAAGCGTCCTTAATTAGGTTCTCACGGTATGTGTCGAAACATAATTTCTCTCTTATTTTTTCACTCAAGCTTTGCTATCTCCGGTGTCGCGGTGGGCACACGTTTCCTCACATACTCAATGACAGGTTAGAGGGGCGAGGTCGAGAAGTCACAACTACTACTTATTATCACACTATCCTATTCCTAATTGAGCTAGAGGTCTTTATTAGGTGTTATGGGGCTTAGGTGGTAGTGTAGAAGAAAATGGAATAGAAAGTTCAAAAATGATAAGTATGAGAGAATAAGGTCTTGAGATATTTATACTAGAGAATCCTTATTTTCTTTCATGCTTCTAACATGGGTTTCCATACTTGGATTTTTCAAGCTTTTTGTATTCCCTTTTGATTTGATTTTTGGGGAATTCTCACCTTGACATTTCTTTTGATTTTTGGAAACATATTTCTATTTTGTTCTTTTTCTTTTCTTTTCTTAAAAGCAACCCGATTTTGATTTGTGACAAGGTTTTTCTCTTCATTTTTCTGCACTTCATCCTATTTCTCATACTCATCATCTAGGTAGGCTTATTTATTTGTGGTTACTAGATGGGTAATGATTTTGGTGAAGTAGAAAGTATTAATGAAAGGTTCGATTAGGGGCGGTACTTTTTTTTTTTTTTTTTTTTTTTTTTTTTTTTTTTGTGAATTTTTGGCTATATCGATCCAAAGAAGGCCTAAATTCTCGCCTAGGATTTAGGGTAGTGATCAAGTAAGTAGGCGTGTGAACTTCTCTTTCAGAACTACTACTCCTCGTGTCATTACTCATATATCATACATTTTGAGGCTTTTGGTTAGATTCTTACGGGATATGGAAACTAAGTTGTCTAACCATGGGTCCCGAAACTTCTTCTTTGTATACATTTAATGATAGTCGGTGCATGAATGCTTATGAAAAGATGTAAAAACTATTGCATAATGTATTAAATTAAGTTTCTAAGAACAAGTCTTGATTACGATGCTAGGGGAGATTTCTAAATATTTTTCATCATAGAAAGGGAAACGAGAATTTGTCACTAAATACGTTTATTTAGACATTAAGTAAACTATATACAACTATGCATGCCTAATTTTTGTAAAACGTTCTCACCACCCCCAAACAGTCGGACACTGTGTCCTCAAAGTGTTAAGAGGAAGAAAGAGTATACCTGAGAGGCTTTGAGCAAAAATAAAGCTGACATCTTCCACATAAATTTATTGTAACACACTATATATTATACATCATAAAAGTAGAAGCACACTGTTAGAGTAGCACACTGTTAGGTTATTTATTTATTTCACATCAAAACGTAAAACAAATATGTACATGCATCAACTCACATTGCCCCATCCTTGAACTGGGGGATAGTCCCTCCTTGCCTCGTCCCTGTAGAAATGTCATTCCTTCGCATCCCACCAATCTATCATAGCTTTCCATACTTCACTCCACTTCCTCTTCTTTGCATTGTCTAGATGAGCTATCATTTTATCATCATTAGGGAAAGAACGAACTTTCTTAAGATACCTTGCAGGGCGTGTCCATGTCTGAAATCGCAAAGAACGAATTATCTTGTTTGTTGGACACATAGAGTCGACCTTTACCCGATCTGAAAGGTGGCCGCAAACTTCGAGGGGAATGCGTCCTCACTATCACGCATCTTTATGGCGGCGGGGGTGATATAGTGTTGCCGAAAAGACCGAGCCTTCTTAAGATTCTCAATTACTAGTTCTGTAATGTCGAAGGTGGTATGTTGCTGGGCCAATGCATGGAATGTCTTACCGCGCTGACTTTGATCACGATGGAAAAATGCCAATCCCCATGATGTTGAAGAATAAATAACATGGCGGTTCCAACATTCATGGTCATCTTGGCTAGTGGAATAGTGAATTCGGCCATCGGCCCGGCCGCGTTTTTTTGGCGTGGGCAAGGCCATCGCCATACCGGGCAGCAAAATCTTCCCTAGAATAGTCATTAATGTCATTCTCTATCATGTATTGAATGGGGAGATCTGGGTGAAGAGGAGGAAGGTCTAGAGCCATAGCCACTTGTTGGCTCATAAAAAGCGTGTCGGGTGTTACCAATACGTGAGTGTAAAACCATTCAAAGGGGAAACCACGGACGGTGGTAGATCTTCCATGTTATCATAAAAATAAGTTGTCAAACCTGGGGAGTATGTCTGCTCTGGGTGTTGAATGAGAGAGTTCCAACCAACTTGAGTGATGTAGTCTCTGAAAAGATGTCCATATGCCGGAGAATTCAGCAATGAATGGAAAGATTGTTGCGGAATCATCTTTGGAGCTTCCATTGTGTGAAAAAATGTGACCTATTTAGACAAGGATAAACAAATATTAGAGTATGATGAGAATAATTAAGTAAAACAAATTACCATCACGAAAATTAAAAACTAAAAAGAAAATGATAAATAATATAAAATTGCAAAATTTAAATGGTTTCATTGGCCCCAAATGCGGGGAGGATCCTTTTGTGGGAGGGATCCGTTTATAAGATTTTCTATGCTTTCAATCCGTTACAACGACCTATTGCAACATTTTGCTTTAAATGCGGTAAATCTCGGCGTGGTTCTCCATTATGAGAGTGTGATTTGCCAAGAACTGGTTGTGGTATGCAAGAATTGTGCTTGTTCCTCTTAGTTTATTGTCCGCGAGTCCCGAAATTCAAGAAGGCTAGTGATAATAATGTTTTGACGTTTGAATAATGTCATCCAGTCCTTGTTGAATTAAGCGAAGCCCTTCCATGGGATTAAATACGTTGCATAATGCATTTTCAGTAAAGATTTTGTCGGTGGAACAATCTTCGTTGGTTCCTGCACCGACATGGTTCTTTGCAACGTCGGGGTTCCAGAATCCGTTCCTACATACTGAGTGAATGGTAAGAATGTTAGCTGTTCGAAGAGGTGTATGAGGAGAAGTACTAGAAAAACCCCAATGTATCATGATAAGTGCCACAATGGTTGGTAAAGGAGCTGCCTTTTTCCAGGCACGTGCGATCGCATTCGAGAGAAATTTAATAATGCAAAAATCATTGCAGTTACTCTGCAAGACCCAGAGTAAATGGAGGAGGGGTTTGGTTATTTCGGAAGTCTTAGACGTACCTAGGACATTATGAGCTACCCATTGGATTACAGATAATTGGCTCTTTTGTAAAGATCGCTGATAAACAATACGGTTTTTCCGGTTGTATTCGCCGTGAAGGATAGTTGCAAACATCAGATGCCGGATATTATCGAAAGGTGAATCCTAAAGGTGTACTCCTTGGTCTGTAATAGGAATTTGAAGTACCTCAGAGATAATTTCCATAGTCAATTCATGTTCGCATCCGTTAGCACGGATAAAGAATTGTCCGTTTTGGAAATAACCGCTTTTATAAAATAACAAGACCAATTCTCTGGAATAAAATGCTTTCTTATGGTGTAAAAGAGGGTACCATCCTCGACGTAATATTTTAGTGTAAAACAAAAGGATGAAAAAGACCATTTTGAAAATTTTCCATAAAATTTTGCTCGGGCACGAAACTTCGAGTGAGGGCCATTAAAGATGGAGTGGTGGAAAAGAAAAAATTATTTTGGGAAAAGGGAAGTTAAATTTTTGAGGTGTCTATCCTTGTTATAAATAGGCACCCATCCGAAACTAATAAAGATACGTTTGAGGTGTCACGGGTAGTTAGACCACCCGTATCTTCTAAGATATCGCCAAAAGTGGATGTAGTGTGGATGAGAAGAATGGGGAATGTGACAAGAAGTGCCCCCCCCCCCCCCTTTTTTTTTTTTTTTTTTTTTTTTAGAAAATCGTAAGTAGTAGGACAAGGAAAATGTAGATATACGATCACAATAAGATGTAAGAGCGTACAACGGTATGGAAACACAACATAATGATACGATGACTTAAATTCAAACCTAAATATTAGATAGAACTATATGCCACATTAACAACATGACTATAATAAAACAACCGAGCATGAAGACTTGAGTAGCATATTCAATCTGCTGCTGCTCAAACTTTTCTAGTGCATCCACGAATCTTGAGCTTGGAGTGATCTAAAATGGTTTTTAGAATAAGAAGTGTAGAGGGAAGAATATGAAATGAGTGAATATGGAGGAAGAGTTGAACTTATTTATAGAAAGAAAATTGCCGTTTTCTGACCGTTTTTTAGATGTGGTTCATGACCGTTTTCTGACCGTTTTTTAGATGTGGTTCATGACCGGTTTCTGAACGTTTTATAAAACGTTAGTTTACGTTAAAATTTGTTGTTTAAGTATGACATTTAAAATATATATTTATATATATGTATATAATTTATTATTACCAATATATGTTCCTACCTATATACTATAATATTAGATATAGCTAATATATCAAGATAGAAATATTTAGGAACCATCTACTATTAAGCTGGAAAATGCAAACACGTAAAATAAAATATCCGATATAAATATTAGACAAGACCGACCGAATAAATCTAGCTCTTGATGATCCTCGGTCTTTGTAGCGAATCCCTCGGGGCTGCGAAGAAGAACCCGGGAGTCTGCGGACGTCGTGCGATCTGAGCTCCCGTGGAGGCTAACTGCTCTGGATATCACCAAGAGTATCCATCACGAGCTGAAATCGATCTTTGGCTCGCCATGAACATTTGCTGAAACTGGTTCTGGCGAGTAAGCATATTGTCCTGAAATGCAATCATGGAGGCTCTCATTTCCTGCTGGAATTCGCCCATGCTATCTGTCATCGACTCGTGGCGAGTGGTCATATCTATCCTTAACTCGCCCAAGGTACGTCTCATCGATACCTGGCGTGTGTACATGTCTCTCAGACCACTGTTCACAGCACGTAGGGCCTCTATGGGTTGGGTGATCTTACTCATGGCAGTCTCATCAAAATATGGTGGGTGAGAGGATCCTACGCTAGCGTGCTCGGCAGCCCTAGGTGCTGTGGGTTCCCAAGGGTCCTGTATGCATTTCTTGAAGACAAGCATATTCTCATATTGTGGTATAGGGAGTAGTGGGGTGGCAGACAGAAAACCCAGATTAATCATGACTTGTGTTACTAGAACGGCAAGGGGGGCTGACCTAAGAGTGGCATGTGTGATAATATCAAAAAGAAAGGTAACGATGTAGAAGTTACCCTTTAAATCTGGAGGATCCGCAGAAGGTGGAGGAAGGTCTTGTTAATGTCGGAAGGCTTCGAGGTGCCAATGACGTTTCGATCCGACCATTGAGTCATCTGCTAGCTGGTTCCGTTGCCGAATTTGTCAGATACGCATTTCCGTCGATGTTGTACTCTCCCTCGATTAGCGTGTCGAGCATTAGGTCATAAGTCCATGGGTTTACGGACTGCTGCTGAGTTAGTACGTGGTCGACCAGAGGAATTCCCGTGATCTCGGAGAGCAACACAGGTGTGACTTCGTGGTGCACACCCTCGACGGTGACCCAAAAATGGTCGCCATTAAAGCTCCCATTGTCGTAGAATTTCATCACCAAATCCTTGGAATAAAGCCCTCCATTGGCATATAACAAACTCTCCCATCCTCTAGAGTGAATTTAAGTGATCAAAGAATGGAGCAAACATCCCGTTTTCAAACAAATTTCCAAAATTTCTTTCCACACAAATCCGTCTGTTTCCGGCCATTCTGGTCTTAGAGAGCGAGGATGGCTATTGATTCTTGATGAGGGGAAGAAATGGGATGTTCGACGGAAGGAAAAAACTTGGTGGGAGATGTGAGGGTCTCTGCGTCGCGAGACCTGGTTTTAGTGTGGGCTGTCTCGTCGCGAGACTTAATCGAGAGGGGCAAGATCCGGTTTTGAGGAAGAAGAGTGATGGAAATGTGAGCGTGTTATCGGTTTTTTTGGGTTTAAATGGACCGAGAAATCTATATTTTGGTTGGGCCAAAAATTTTGTCGAAGCCCAAATCTAACCTAAAGCCCGATTTAAACCTAAAAATCTAAATGTTTACCCACGACTCGTTTGGACTCGAATTGGGCCGAATGAGATACGAAAACAATCGGCACGAAAAATGCTATCAATTGTATGAGTCATTCTTGAAAGTCACAATTTTTTTTTTTTTTTTTTTTTTTTTTTTTTTTTTAAACAGAGAGTGTTTTATTTATAAACAAAGGTTTTATTTACATACAAAGGGAGATATCGTGAAAAACACTGGATGTCCGGGAGTCACCATCTTAGATCATAGACAAGCTGTCATGTCGGCTCTGGAGGCGAACCCAATCCAACCCGGTTGTAGCTTCACCTCTATGTATTATGGGGTTAGGGGAGGGGCCGGTACCATCACCATCCCGGACGCGGCGCTCTGGTCTAATAAAATTGCCCTTATTACATCGGCTATCCTCAAACCACCCAAAGGGACTCAAAGTAACCAATTCTATGGTTGGTGCGGTGGAATCCATTGCCCGTTTGTGTTCCAAGCATGCAACATCGAGGTTTGACCACGAATCACATGTGCAAAACTTAATGCAAAAGGAAAAGGTAACAATATAAACATATTTACAAGGTGAGTCTTTTAACGTCAGATCCTCAAGATGAGTTGAGTCCTTTAACGTCAGATTCTCAAGACGAATCCCAACCTGGGAAAAAGCGGCGCGGCCGCGAGATTATCTGCTTGCGGTGGTGTTAGACAAAAGTATACCTTAAACTGGCTAGTATCGGATAGGAAGTCAAAGCCTAGATAGAAGGGTGTTTGGCAATGCATACACCAGCCCATCCTTCGCGCACGTCGTTTACGAGCAAAAGAACTACAACCATTCCCTATTCGTGATGAGTGAGACTTACACCAAATGATTAGCTGAAGTTCACGAGGTAGAGAGTAGAAAAGGGAAGAGAAGGAAGGAGGTGAAATTTTAGGTACCCATCGTTTACCGAAAGGTAAGTTTGCTCGTGTTGCAGAAGACATTTATACTCAATTCTGAAAAAGAGTTTTCGTGGACTAAGGTACCGACGCTTGCAACCACACACTTCAAAGAACTTTGGAGATCATAAGATAGAAGATGGCCCGGCTACCAAAATGGCGTACCCTCTATAGAAACAAGATTAGATGCGCCAAACGAAACATCTAGTCGATTATATCTTGGATTACGAAGAAGAGTCCGCTTCAACATCCGTGGCGTAATTAGTGGTAATGTTTTAGGCGGTGTCCATTGACTTGAAATTCACTGTTATCTTTTGGATTAAGCAAAGAGATTGCCCCGTAATGTTTCACAGCTGACACAATGAAAGGACCAGACCATCGTGTTTTCAATTTACCAGGAAAGATGTGTAATCTGGAGTTGTACAATAAAACTTTTTAGCCAATTTTGAAATCCTTTCGCAAAATGTACTTGTTGTGCATTCTTTTCATATTAGCTTTGTAGGATTTCGAGAGATCATAAGCATCACTCCGAATCTCCTCTAGCTCATTTAATTACAGTTTTCGCTTCTTGCCTGCCTCGATGATATTGTAATTAAGGCTTTTGATGGCCCAAAGGGCACGATGCTCAAGTTCAACTGGCAGATGACAAGGTTTTCCAAAAACAATGCGGTAAGGAGACATCCCTATAGGTGTCTTAAATGCTGTTCGGTATGCCCATAAGGCATCCGATAAGCGGAGAGACCAGTCTTTTCTTGATGGGTTGATAGTTTTCTCCAGAATAGACTTTATCTCTCTGTTGGAGACTTCCACTTGGCCACTCGTTTGTAGGTGGTATGGAGTAGCAACCTTGTGAGTAACTCCATATTTCTTCATTAAAAAACCAAAAATTTTGTTATAAAATGTGTACCCCATCAGCGATGATAGCTTTGGGAACACCAAAGCGAGAAAATGTTTTCTTTTACAAATCTCACGGCAGTCTTGTGGTCATTTGAAGCGACATCGCGAGTGCCTCAATCCATTTGGACACATAGTCTACAAATGACTAAAATGTATAGAAAACCTTGAGAAATAGGGAAAGGTCCCATAAAATCAATGCCCCAAACATAAAAATTTCCACAATCAAGATAGGATTTAGGGGCATCATATTTCGTTTTGGTAATTCGACCTAGGGTCGTGACAACGAATACAAGCTATGCAATGTTAGGTGTGCATCGCGAAAAAGGGTAGGCCAATAAAACCACATTGTAACACCTTGGCTGCAGTTTTCTTCCCAATCTGAAATGACCTCCATAAGATTGTTCATGACAAAAGGATAATCGCCCGGTGTGTTCCCAAATCGAGAATGCAGCGACGAATGAGTTGGTCGAATAATACTTAAAGAGGTAGGGTTCATCCCGAAATAATATTTTACGATGGATAAGAACTTTTATGATCGGGGCGCGACCAAAAGGAGGGGACTTCCTCGATAACTAGGTAGTTAACGATATCCGCTGCGTACCATGGGGATGAGAAAATAGAGTACAAGTATTCGTCCGGGAAGGAATCACCGATAGCCCGGAATCACTATCGATGTCACCAACCAGCCTTGATAAATGGTCGGCTACGACATTTTCGGTTCCTTTCTTGTCTTTGATTTCCAGGGTGAATTCTCGCGATGTCTTTGTGCCGTCATCAAGATGTATACGATGCGTGCATATGCTAGGGTCTATTCCCTTGATATCATCTAAGGACCATCCGATAGCGGAGCGGTGTTCACGAATGACATGAATCAAACGTGCCTCTTCGTCTGTAGTCAAGTGAGCAGAAATTATTATAGGGTGACTACAATCGAGATTGAGATGCACGTACTTCAAATCAGAGGGTAGAGGTTTTAAATTCGGAGTTGGAGGATTGGGGATCAAGGATTTGTGAGGGATCATCTCTTCAATGGAAAAGAGCGAATTCAGTTCTTCTGAATCAGTTTGCACCGAAGCATTAGGGTCAAATAGTGGTACTTACTCCAATAGTGCATGGACATCCCTTATGTACGAGTCATCGTCAAACTCCGGATTATCAAAAGAAAGAAATTGGTGTACCTCGTCTGGGGCAAAAGAGTTTGTGAAATAATCATGTTCCAGACTATCAACCAGGCTAATCTCACCCTCCATTATAGGATCGGGAAACTGTTTTATTAATTTGAACACGTTAAGTTCGACAGAAAGGTTCCCGAAAGACAATGTCATTGAACCGTCCTAACAATTTATGAGAGTGTTAGCAGTTGGAAGAAAAGGACGTCCCAAGATGATAGGAATGGAGTCACAGGCCACCTCAGTATCTAAAATGACAAAATCCACTGGGTAGTAAAATTCTTGGACCTTTACTATAACGTTTTCTACTATGCCTTTTGGGTACTTGATGGAGCGATCCGCGAGTTGCAGAGTCATATTAGTAGGTTTTAATTAATGAAGACCTAACTGCTTAAATAAGTAGTAGGGAAGTAGGTTAACACCGCACCTAAGTCTAAAAGTGCAAAAATGGCGGTATACTTGTCATGGCGTGCATGGTACGGTTAATTCGACACGGGTCCTTATACTTTACCACACCATTGGTAGTGGTAATCGAGGAAAACCGCTTTCGATGAGGAACGCTTGTTGAGGAGGTACATTAAATGCGTCGTTTGGTGGTGCACATGTCCTTCAAAAACTTGGCATGCTTGGGCAAATGCTTTACGCGTCTATGAAAGGTAAGTTTATGGTCAAATTTTTAAAGGTTTCACGGATCTCATCAAAATGTTCATCATGTTTGTTCTTTACCAAACGGGCAGGGAACGGAGCTTTTGGACGGAATCGCGTATAAGGATCAGTGGCGTCTTTCCTTAGGGACGTAGGTGTAGATTTTGAAGGTACAACTTCGTCCGTTATAGGTTGCGAGGTAGGAGTTGGAAGGACGTCAGTCATGACTTTCGTCGATTCCCCGTCTGGCATACGTATATTATTGTCGATGGTTCAGCCAGAACGAAGAGTGGTAATGGCATTTACCTCACCCTGGCTTGGATTACTAGGTCCTGGTGCATCGTTGAGTTCAAAGGCTGTGTTTGTAGGCTTAGGGTTTGGAACTGCTTGGCCAGGGAACACGCCCTTTTGAATTTTATCCTGAGCTAACAGCTGAAGAGACTGTTGGATAGAAGCTAGGATTTGATTCTGTTGATTCATGTATGTCAAGAAAGTTTCAGCCGTTTTATCGGCTGTGGATTGTACCAAAGGAGTAGCAGGAACTAGTTCACGGTTATTATTCACGAGTTGATTTTGGTAGCCATATCCTTGATTAGCGGGAACAAGGTTGCGGTTGTTTTGGTATCCTATATTTGCGTTGTTGGGAAAATTACCTTGCCCTTGCTGGAATTGTAGAGGATTTCCTTGACGATAGGAATTATAGTTCGCGGGTGGTCGTACAGGAACGTTGTTGCCACCTGAAGGTGCTTGTTGTTGGACAGGGGGTGCCCAAGCTAAATTCGGATGTTGTCGCCAAAGGTGCATTAGGGATGTTGAAAGCACAAGCCTCTTGAAGGTTGGGGAGGACACTTTCGTATACCAAAGGACAATAAGAATCGGCGTGCTTTCGGGGCTTAAGCAAAGAGGGCATGGGGAAGCGTTGGCGCCATGACTGTTTGGGTTTTGTTCATTTACTTGTACCCGAAAGAGCATCGACCTTTTGTTTAGGGACTCGATTAGAGTTTTTAATTCCGGATCGGGTTTGACCTCGAACATAGACGTAACTTTGGTAGGAGTGTCTTTAGAAGATCTGGAAGAATCAGTGTTTCCCCAATGGGTGCTTTGTGAGGCCTGTTTCTCAAGAAAAGTGTATGCTTCAGTAGCGCCCTTGTCCATAAAACAACCGCCGTTCATGATATCTAATGTTTCCTTTTGATGGTAGAGAGACCATTAAAGAATGAACGGACTAATACAGCGGTGTCAAGTTGATGATGGGGACATTCGAGAAGTAGATCAGTAAATCTGCTCCACGCTTCCAAAAAGGATTCCTAGGGGTGCTGGCGAAAGAATTGAATCTTTTGAAGTATTTCTATAGTTTTCTTCTGAGTATAAAACTTTATCATGAATGCTTGAACAAGTTTGGCCCATGTGTCAATGGATTGCGGCGCTTGTCCGACGAGCCAAACTGAAGCTTTATCAACTAAGGTGAAGGGAAACAACCTAAGCAAGACTTGTTCGTTGGTAACGGTCGGATGGCGGAAAGTGGTGACTACTTGTTGCATCCGACGAAGATGATTGTACGGTTTTTCATGGTCTAACCCATGGTAAACAGGTAACAAACTGAAAATGTTTGGCGGAATATGAAAATCACCTACAATCGCGTCGAGTTTAATGCGAGGAAGCGTGTCCTTCTGTAAAGGCGATATATAAAAATCGAAAGGGGTTTCTCGATCAGAGATTTTCCTCGACCATAATTAAAGGAGATAATGGCAACGGAGATGTTTGACGAGGTTGATTCTGGGAGGAGGGACTATGTCTAGGAGATAACATAAACAGTTGTTTCTTGTATTTTCGACGATGATATGTAAGTTCTAATTCCTTATGTTTACGGGACCGTAGTCTCATACAAATATAATTTTAATTTAAGGCTCATAAGGAACGAACAATGACTGGAGGTTTTAGATTTTAGGAAGGAGGGAGTTGAAACACGTCTTCCTGAGCTATTGCTAACTCGAGCAGGGAAGCTAGGATAACATGTGAATATTCCAGTGATCCGGTCACGAGAGAATTGAGGGAGGTTGTTAAGTGCTAGCGTTCCCTTAATTAGGCAACCTCAATTTTTTTCAAGTTTCCTAGGCACTGATGAAATAGGATGATGATTTATGATGGTGTATTATGCGGGGTGTTATTAAGATGATTTAGATGAAATTTTTAATTACTATGATTTTTTACTTTTTTTATTTTTTATTATTTTTTATATTTTTTATATTATTTTTTTGTTTTTTTTATTATTATTTTTTATTATTTTTTTTTTTTTGTTTACGTAATTAATGTATTATGGAGACGTGATTACGAAATATGCAATTAAAACGATAGATGCCAAAATAGAAACTAACTAACATATACTAGTTTACGCAGAAAGTCTACCCATGCAAATCTATATTACCTATACGTGCAACTCTATGTAAGTTATACGTGAGCTAGGGGAATGTCGAGAACGAACTCATGCAATTGAATACCGTGTACGTGAATTGATGTAATCATACACATACAAAAATATTCTAAGCAGATGGTTTGACGCTACACATATATCAAAATATATTTGAATCATATTGTGTTAACATGAATATGTAATGACGAACCACCTTTACATGCAAGGAGTTCTCATGCCAACAAATATATGAGGTAAAACAGGTTATAGCAAATAATATCCTCGACAAAGTTTGAGGAGTTTAAGAGTTTGAAACCTGGCGTCCCGCGATTCCTCGTATAGCGATCGACTACTCCCGAGCTTATGCTTACTAGCAAAACAGGACCAAAGAGCCCAAAAGAGTACTGAAAAGGAAAGTGGCCTGTACCTGAAAACCGGAGTGTTGATACTCCAGGTTAGTCTCGCGTGCTACTAATTCAGTCTCGTCCGAGACTCTTTTTTCTGTTTCAAGATTTTCAAATTCCTACGAGTACTTAGATCGTGCTAATGAAAATAAACAAAACTTGGTTCCGCGGATATTTGTTAGTAGAAAAAGTTAAGGTAAACCTGCCCGTAACTTCGTTAGTATTGTAACAGAAATGAAAATTAAAAAGATGAGGAGGTAGGGGAGGGGGTTTTTATGGATGTATTCCAGTTATTACGTTAAGTCCAGAGTCCTTCGGCGTGCAGCGGCGCCATTTGGTAAAATGCTCTTTATACACGTTTTGGTTTTCAGTTACTTATTTTCTTAAGTCCGAGGTCCACAGTCCAAAGTCCGAAGTCCAAAGACCCAAGTCCAAAGTCCAAATTCCAACGTCCGTATAGTCGTACGTTTTAGTCAAGTTACCTTACTCACGTGGGTTTGGTAGGATAGGTCGAGTAAGGAATCGTCCAAACTTTAGGGCTCGGATAGGTTCACAACTGGAATTACAACTTTTAGTGAGTAGGATTTTTAGGTTTTTTTTTTAGTTGGTTTAATAAATTTTACGGTAATGCAAATAATGTAAATTACTACGGTGATTTTTATGTAGGTGAACAAGGGTGGAGAAACAGGGAGAGAGTTAATCATGCTCATGCAAGAATCATTTTTTAACAGTTTATATTACCAAATCACTACATCTCTACTTCGTCTCGTTTTCGGAGACGACGTCGAGTATTGATCCCTAGCGCATGCCCACATCTCTAGGTCGCATTTCACTAGCATAAGGAGTTTCAATAATACCTCATCTCTGGTATATTATTTCAGCTCCTGGCTCGATTTCACATCAGCTGGACGAATTGGAGAGTCATCGACACACTGAATAATTAGCGAGACCTGTCTGGAGAGCATCGCCAATCCAACTTTGTACGATCTCGATCATTTTGGGACCGGATGTCAATTCTAAGCCTAATTCCTAAGTAGTGATTCTAGAATATTAACGAGTCAATCCGGATTTTCACACAAGCAGCATAACCCTCCCCCTGAGGGGGGGATTAGCTCATGGTCATAGAAGGAATAATAAAACTTGCTGTATACATTAAGTAAGTAAATGCAGGACAGAAATTAAACTATAAAAGAAATGACTGTTATTAAGGGTAAAATAACTTACAGTATTTAAGCTGCTGGAATGGAAATGGCAGAATGTAAGTACTAAAGGAAAAATCTAACTAAGCGGAAGCTAAAGCATTAATATGCTGAAGGGGTAATAATGAAGGCGACCCCTTCATATATATAGGCTGATACAGGAAGGCTATCCGTGAATGTTTTAGATTTTGGCTTTATGCTAATTGAATGGTTCGAAACAAAATTTTGTTTTAACTGTTTTAATTTTTGTCTTTTTGCTTTTAAGGTTTTGTTTGTTAGCTCATTTCAATTCAAACCACCTGGTTTGAATTGGTACGTGTCTTCTCTCTTGCCAAGTGGTACCAAATTGAAACCATTCTTCACCACCTACCTATGCTGACTCGTCATGCCTTCTGGGCCCGCAGAGTGTGTCTAGTGGCGGCGCCGATTTTGGCCTTTTTACGACTTTTTGTCCTTGCGCAGAGTTCGTCACCCGGGTCGCTATGGCAGCTTCACCAGCTAACGTCGGCATCTAGATTTATCCGATTTGAGCTTCAGAAGTTTCCTGCTTCTTTATATGTGGGCCCGTTCTGCACTGGTTTTGTTCTTTTGGAAACTTCAGCTCTAGTCTGGCTTTGTTGGGCTTCACGGGGATTGAGTGGGAACTCCAAATATTCCCGTATTCCTGTACTTGGCAGCTTCACTAGCCAATGTCGGCGTCTAGATTTATCCGATTTGAGCTTCGGAAGTTTGCTGCTTCTTTATATGTGGACCCGTTCTGCACTGGTTTTGTTCTTTTGGAAACTTCGGCTTTAGTCAGGCTTTGTTGGGCTTCACGGGGGTCGAGTGGGAAACTTCAATTATTCTCGTATTCCCGTACTTTGATGCATGTTTTATTACTATATTTATTTTAATTGCGGAATCCTGCAAAAGTACGAAAATATAATTATTACATGATTATTAAACACATAATCGACCAAAATGCTATGTCTCTCGGGGTTTAATATTACAGTTTTGGGTGCTTATCAGCGCTCTGTATCAACTGAATTCTCTGTCTTGGCTGTTCATAGCAAGACAACTCCTCCAGGTTTTTCTGGTCCTCCACGCCATCCTAAAGGTAAATCAAATCCTTGGGCGGATAAAAAAGTCACGGTGTTTTATGGAGATTTGGGTCATAGCAAGGAGAGATGTTATGAAGTGATTGGTTATCCTGATTTGTGGGACTTCTCGAAGAGGCCACGAAAGAATTTAAGCAAGGCCGCCATTGCTAATGTTGTGAATGGAGACAATGCTTCGACTAGTGTCAACCTCGTCATGAATGGTAAGGTTATTTCGAATAGTACATGGATAATTGATATAGGTGCATCTGACCATATGACAAATGACCCTAACCTTGTGAAAAGTCTTAGAACTTCACCTCAAACCACTGTTTCTACTGCTGATGGTACTCCAACTCCGGTTAGCGGAGAAGGGTCTATTGAGTTATCTAAAACCCTCACTCTTGAATCTGTCTTGGTTGTTCCATCCCTTGCCTATAACCTATTGTCTGTTTGTCAAATTATCCTCTCACTTGCATGTACTATGACATTCTATCCATCCTTCTGTGTTTTTAAGGACATTCCGACTTCGGCCATTCTTGGTTATGGTGCTAGAAAGGGGAAACTGTACTACCTAGATTTGACAGAAACTGGCGAGAAACAAAAGAATTTTCTGGGGCAAGCTAATCAGGTCAATAGGGTCGAGAATGTAAAAGAAGGTGTGTGGTTATGGCATCGTAGGTTAGGTCATCTATCTTTTAGTTATTTGAAGAGGTTGCAACCTCAGTTATTTTCAGTTGTTAGTGAGTCTAAGTTTCATTGTGACATTTGTGAACTGGCCAAGAGCCACCGTATTTCATATTCACCAAGTATTAATAGATGTCCTGTTCCTTTTATGAAAATTCATTCTGATGTTTAGGGTCCTGCCAAAGTTTCTTCATTTTCTGGAGCTAGATATTATGTGACTTTTATTGATGATTGCACTCGCATGACATGAGTGTCATTACTAAAAAACAAAAGTGATGTATATGGGATGTTTACTAATTTTTACAAAATGGTGGCGACGCAGTATCAACAATCTATCAGGGTTTTTCAGTATGATAATGGTGGAGAATTTGTGAATGGCCTCATGTCTGAATTTTGCTAGTTAATTAGAATTCGTCATCAAACCTCCAATTCTGGTACTGAACAAAATGGTTTAGCCGAACGGAAGAACAGGCAGTTGTTGGAGGTTGTTCGTGCTTCTTTGTTTGGCATGAATGTACCTCGATCCTATTGGGGTGAAGCAGTGAAATCAGCAGCTTATGTTATCAACCGTACTCCCTCACGGGTAATTGAGTTCCAGAATCCTTATCAGAAACTCCACACACTTTTGTCCATCCCATCTATGCCTAACTTGGAGCCTCGGGTGTTTGGATGTATAACTCATGTTCATATCTAACAACCAGAACGAAGTAAACTTGATCCTTGTGCGAAGAAGTGTATTTTTATAGGTTATGCAGAGTTTCAGAAAGGGTATAGGTGTTATGATCTGATTACTGCAAAGATGTATATATCTCTTGATGTCTCATTCCATGAATCAGACCCGTATTACTCAGAGGAAGTTTCCCAGTCTTCCCTTCAGGGGGAGTGTGGCGGTGAAGGGAATCCTGATGTCTTTGGAGAATTGGAACACTTGGAGGAACGATTTGAAGTTCCTGAAGCAGAAATTGATCCTGTAATAGTAGAGACAGAAGCACATGATCCGGATGTATCTGAAACTGTAGTACACGACATTTCCCCTTCTACGTCAATAACTGAAGATCTCAATCAGAATGCTCTACCTTAGGTACCTTCTATAACCTTTAATGAGTCTGTTGGGGGTAGAAATTCTTGAACCTAGACAGTCACAAAGAGCTAGTAAGGGAGTTCCTAAGAAACAATATGAACTAGACATCAAAGCCAATGCTAAATACCCTATAGCTAACTCTATGTCTAACCATAGCCTTTCTGAAACCCATGCATTTGTCATAAATCAATTGTCTAATGTATCTATTCCTAGTAACGTGCAGGATGCTTTGAAAGATTCAAAATGGAAAAAAGCAATGAATGAATAATTGGAAGCCCTTAAAAAGAATGTAACATGGGAGGTAGTTGATATGCCTGTTGGAATGAAGACTGTTGGATGTCGTTGGGTGTTTACCGTGAAGCTTAATGTAGATGGAATTATTGATAGATATAAGGCGAGATTGGTTGCCAAAGGATACACACAGCGTTATGGAATTGATTATGAGGAGACTTTCGCACCTGTAGCAAAAATCAATACAGTTCGGATTTTAATTTCACTTGTAGCAAATAGAGATTGGCCCTTGCACCAGCTTGATGCGAAGAATGCATTCCTGAATGGGAACTTGGAGGAGGAAGTATACATGGATATGCCTCCAGGTGTGAAGAACCATCCCAAAGATGTTGGGAAGGTGTGTAAAGTGAAGAAAGCTTTGTATGGCCTGAAATAGTCTCCAAGAGCTTGGTTTGGAAGACTTACACAGTCAATGAAAGTTTTTGGGTACAAACAGAGCAATTCTGACCATACCTTGTTTATCAAACACAAGGATGGTAAGATTAAAGCTCTAATTGTGTATGTTGATGACATGATCGTTACAGGAGATGATCCGAAGGAAATAAATGAATTGCAGAAGTATTGTAGAAGGAATTTGAAATGAAGGATCTAGGACAACTGAAATATTTTTTGGGTATTGAAGTTGCAAGGTCTAAAAAGGGGATTTCACTCTCACAGAGAAAGTATGTCCTTGATTTGCTTGTTGAAACCGGGATGTTGGATTGCAAACTGATGGAGTCACCCATTGAGATGAATCACGGACTCGCCATTCATTCTGACCAAGTTCCTACTAATAAAAGTAGGTATCAGCGTCTTGTAGGAAGGTTAATCTATCTCTCTCATACTAGACCTGATATTGCTTATGCTGTGAGTGTGGTTAGTCAATTTATGTATTGTCCTAGTGAAGAACATATGGATGCAGTCTTTCGTATCCTGAAGTATTTGAAAAAAGCACCTGGCAAAGGTTTACTATTTGGAAAGTATGATGCATTGGATATTTTTGGATACACAGATGCAGATTGAGCTGGTGATAAAATTGATAGACGGTCTACATCAGGATATTTCACTTTTGTCAGTGGAAATCTTGTAACTTGGCGTAGTAAGAAGCAGAAAGTTGTTACCAAATCGAGTGCAGAAGCTGAATTTTGAGGTATGGCATAGGGAGTATGTGAATTGTTATGGATCCGTACTGTCTTGATGGAATTGGGATTCGAGCTTCAAAAGCCTATAGATTTACATTGTGATAATAAAGCCGCCATTCAAATTGCACATAATCCAGTTCAGCATGATAGGACAAAACATGTGGAGGTTGATCGTCATTTTATTAAAGAAAATATTGACATGAAGGTTATTTGTTTTCCATTCGTAACCTCAGAGGAGCAATTAGTTGATGTTCTTACCAAAGGTGTATCTCACAATGTGTTTGGCAGCTCAGTTGTCAAGTTGGGCATGATTGACATATATGCACCAACGTGAGGGGGAGTGTAGAAAGTTGTATATTAGTTTTCATGTATATAGCGTGACCTGCGCTCTGATGAAATACAAATGGAGCGCGACCTGCGCCTCAGGCGTGAGCGAGTTCCAGTAACTTGAACGCAACCCGCGCTCAACTCCAGAGTAAACAGAGCGCGACCTGCGCCCCGTGTTTCTCAAGCCACCGACTATTTTTTTTCTATTTGTTGTAACCTCTATATAAACCAAATTGTAATCTCTTAGAATTCAATAAAATAAATATACACTGAATTGAATTGAATACTCTGGTTCTATAGAAGGGATAGCTATATGATCCGATCGATTGCGTAAGGCCCGCGGCAGCAATAGAACTGGGGAAAGTACAGAAAAGACAGTTCTTTTATATTATATTAGTTAGTGATCCCGGCTCGGTGAGTCCTTTCTTCTGTGATGAACTGTTGGCACCAGTCCTATATTTTTTCTCTGTGGACCGAGGAGAAAGGGGGGGGCCCGCGGGAAGAAGATTGTACCATGAGAGAAGCAAGGAGGTCAACCTATTTCAAATATACAACATGGATTGGATTCTGGCAATGTAATGTAGTTGGACCCTCATGTCGATCCGAATGAATCAGCCTTTCCACGGAGGTAAATCTTTGCCTGCTATACAAGAGGATAGCAAGTTATAAATTCTGTCTCGGTAGGACATGACATGTATTTTGATTACTATGAAATTAATAAATAAAGTAGTTAATGGCGGGGTTACCATTCTCTTTTTTGTAGTGATGAATCTTGTATGTGTTCCTAAGAAAAGGAATTGTCCATTTCTGGAGGTCTCAAAGCGGCGTGGAAACACAGAACTCTTGAGTGGATATTAAAAAGAGGTGTAGCTCCAGTTGCTTCGAAAAGGGTAAGATCTTCGACGCAAGAAGAAGGGGTTGATCCGTATCATCTTGACTTGGTTATGCTTCCTTTGTTTTTTTAACAATACAACAATACCGAGTCGGGTTCTTCTCCTACCCGTATCAAATAGAACATGCTGAGCAAAATCTTCTTCATGTAAAACCTGCTTGATTTAGATCAGGATAATCATACGGATTTTATGAAACCATGTGCTATAGCTCGAATCCGTAGTCAATCCTATTTCTGATAGGAGCAGTTGACAATTGAATCCAAATTTTGCCATTGTTTTCGTATCCGTAATAGTGCGAAAAGAAGGCCCGACTCCAAGTTGTTCAGGAATAGTGGCGTTGAGTTTCTCAACCTTTTACCTTAGGATTAGTCAGTTCTATTTCTCGATGGAGGCAAGGAAGGGATATAACTCAGCGGTAGAGTGTCACCCTGACATGGTGGAAGTCATCAGTTCGAGTCTGATTATCCATGTGAGTTTTTCTATTTTGACTTGTTCCCCACCCTGATCGAATGAAAATGGATAAGAGGCTCGTGGGATTGACGTGAGGGGGTAGAAATGGCTATATTTCTGGAAGCAACCTCCAGGCGAATATGAAGCGCATGGATACAAGTTATGCCTTGGAATGAAAGACAATTCGAATCCACTTTGTCTACGAACAAGGAAGCTATAAGTAATGCAACTATGAATCTCATGGAGAGTTCGATCCCCGCTCGGGATGAACGCCGACGGCATGCTTAACACATGCAAGTCGGACGGGAAGTGGTGTTTGCAGTGGAGGACGGGTGAGTAACGCGTAAGAATCTACCCTTGGGAGGGAACAACAAAGCAGAAACGACCGCTAATACCCCCGTAAAGCTGAGGAGCAAAAGGAGGAATCCGCCCGAGGAGTGGCTCACGCCCCGATTAGCTAGTTGGTGAGGCAATAGCTTACCAAGGCGATGATCGATAGCTGGTCCGAGAGGATGATATATGCACACCGGGGATCGAGACACAGCCCAGACTCTACGGAGGCAAAGAATGGGGAATTTTTCTGCAAATGGGCTTAAAGCCCCGACCGAAAGTAATGTCGCGGGAGGTAGAAGGCATGGGGTCGTGAACTTCTTTTCCTAGAGAAAAAGCAATGACGGTATCCGGGGAATAAGCATCGGCTAACTCTATGCTAGCAGCCATAGTAAGAGACGAGGATGCAAGCGTTATCCGGAATGATTGGGTGTAAAGCGTATGTAGGTGGCTTTTCAAGTCCCGTGTCAAAAATCCCGTGGCTCAACCCCGGACAAGCGGTGGAAACCGCCATCTTTGAGTACGGTAGGGCAAAGGGAATTTTTGATGGAGCGGTGAAATCGCAGAGATCGAAAGAACACCAACGGGCGAAAAGCACTCACCGGGCCGACACCGACATTGAGAGACGAAAGCTAGGGGAGCGAATGGGATTAGATACCCCAAAGAGTCCTAGCCATAAACGATGGATACTAGGCGCCGCGTCGCGTATCGACCCGTCAGCAAATCTTTGTAGCTAACGATTAAGTATCCTCGCCGGGCGACGCTCGCAAGAATGAAACTCAAAGGAATTGATGGGGGCCCGCACAAACGGTGGAGCATGTGGTTTAATTCGATACAAAGCGAAGAACCTTACCAGGGCTTGACATGTCGCGAATCCTCTTGAAAGAGAGGGGTGCCTTCAAGAACGCAAATACAGGTGGTGCATGGCTATCGTCAGCTCGTGCCGTAAGGTGTTGGGTTAAGTCCCGCAATGAGCGCAACCCTCGTGTTTAGTTGCCACCGTTAAGTTTGGAACCTTGAACAGACTGTCGGTGATAAGCCGAAGGAAGGTGAGGATGACCTCAAGTCATCATGCCCCTTATGCCCTGGGAGACACACGTGCTACAATGGCCAGGACAAAGGGTCACGATCCCGCGAGGGTGAGCTAACCCCAAAAAGCCATCCTCAGTTTGGATTGCAGGCTGCAACTCACTTGCATGAAGCCGGAATCACTAGTAATTGTCGGTCAGCCATACGGTGGTGAATTCGTTCCTGGGCTTTCTACGCATCGCCCGTCACACTATGGGAGTTGGCCATGCCCGAAGTCGTTACCTTAACCGCAAGGGGAAGGCCGAAGGCAGGGCTAGTGACTGGAGTGAAGTCGTAACAAGGTAGTTAATAAATGTAAAAACTATGGTTTACTCCTACTTAACTAATTAAACTTAAACAAAAGTAAACCTAATAGTAATTGCATTCTAGATTATCAAAGTTATCTATTCTCTTGAATCATGCAATAAATGGAGTAGAGAATTCGTTCCACTCCTAGTGCTTTAAACTTAAGTTTCTGCTAGCTTAATCGATACTAACAAAACAGTTGAGAGTAATGATTTGAAATTATACTACAATGGCAATTGAACTTAAATAAGATTGTTTAACTTATACTATGATAATAGAATATTGAAATGTGAATATGGAGAAGGGATTAGGGAGATTTGAATCCACTTGATGTATTCCTAATATGCTAGCGTCGATTATTGCAGTTCTAATCAAATAAGATTAAGTGTTGATCCCTAATTACTCATGGCAATCTCTACCAACTAATAATTAGCATGTGAGGAAGTCCAACCCATTCTCATGGCGAATCAACTATCCTTCTAGAGTGAAACTCTTTACAAGCAATAATTCTAACTAACATATCAAATCTTCATTAAGCTTCATCAAACCCCTCTAACTCATATATAATAAAAAGTTAGAACTCCAAAAACAGAATCAAATGAGTCAAAAGCCAAAAGAAAAAGAAAAAAAAAATGGCTAAGGATGGAAACAAAGTGTAGAAGCAAAGTAAAGAACAAGGTTTTCTCTAGTTACATAATATGAAGATTCTATTATCTCAGACTGGTTCTTTTTGAATATCTATTTCCTTCATTCTTAAACCATCACCTAATCCCCGCAACACCTAATAAATACCTCTAGCTCAATTAGGAATAGGTTAGTATGATAGTAAGTGGCAGATGTGTTTGATCGACTTCGACTTCCTTGTGTGTCATTGAGATTGTAAGGTAAAATATATATATATATATATATATATATATATATATATATATATATATATATATATATATATATATAATTCTTTTCTTTTCTTTGGATGGAAACTTTCTTTTCTTATTTGAAGCAACTAACAAATTCTTGGTTTCACAGGTCTTTCTCTTTCCTATTCTTCATTTCATCTCTATTCTTAGACTCATTCAAAAATGGGTAGGCTGATTTTTATTTTTATTTTATTTTGTAAAAGGGTAAATGATTCGTGGTTTATGAAAGGCTAAAGAAAGACTCAGGGGGGGCGACTAGCGGAAGTAATTTCATATAGGTTTGAATTTCTGGCTATATCGATCCAAAGAAGGCCTAAATTCTCGCTTAGGATATGGTATAGTGATCAACCAAGTGGACGTGTGATTTCTCTATTCGGAATTTACTTCTCCCTTGTGTCATTTCTCAAATATTTCACTCATATAAGGCTTTAGGCTATATTCTCATAGGATTTGTAGAATAATTAAGTACTCTAGCCTAGATTTCAGAAATTTACTGTCAAACAATCATAGATACTCATGCAATATATTTATAGAAAGATGCAATGATTATTACCTACATATTAACCTAAATTTCTAAAAACTATTCTAATATAAGAGTTAATGTGAAATATCTAGACTATTATCATCATAGAGAAAGAAACAATACCAATATTTCTAAGTGTATAGCATAAACTTTTTATTTATATTTGTAAATTTTTAGAATTTTTTATTATAAAACAAGTGCATATTATACATATATTATCCTAATAGGTGCCTTAATTTACGCGTGTTTCTATGCCACCCCAAACAAGAACATGTTTTGTCCTCAAAGTATTAAAATGAGAAGGTTAGGAAATACCATGGAAACGCGTGAAAATTGAAGAACACCTGCAAAACAAGTTATAACATACTAATATAGGTAAAGAAAAACAGACGCAACTCTATACGAGTTCCACCCGTTATAGGGTTAACAAGAAATAAATTGCTTAGGACATAAGCAAACACGAATAAAAATAAAACATACTTACCTCATATCCTGCATTTACTCGTCGTCCTCCTCCTCAATAAAGAATTGAGGTTCCTTGGTATACTGCCATGCTATGGTAATTTGCCAGGCCTTTCTCCTTGTATCATCAACCTGCGCTAATCTGTCAAGCGTTACTTGGTCTGATGGGGTGTAAGGAGCTACCCAATGAGGGTGTACCCTCCATCCCGGTCAAGTCATAACACGAAACGAACGAACAATTCAATTGGTGGGTCTCATAATTTCAACCCTAACCCAATCCGTAAAACGGGTACAAAAATCAGGGAAAAAAAACATAGCATTATTCGATAAACTAAGACAGACATAAGAAGATACTTATGCCTTATACTGTGAGCTCGAGCTAAACTAGAAACTAAGGTCTGGGGAAGGTCATAGAGCATACGTCCCACGGCTAAAGCAAAGAAAACGCTACTAGTGGCGTCATTCACATAAGAAAAACACCATTCCCCTAATATGTTTAGCATGATAAAAAATATCACCGTGCCCACGTTCAGGGACAAGCTACCAAGGGCTACGTTATATTTGCCCTTGGTCCTCGATACGGAAAATTCCTGCCCCATAAGCCTCATACAAAAACTCATAGGTGTAGATATACATATTATCTACCCAATAGCCCCATGGGTCTTGAACTTCAGCAGGCATAGACAGTCCAAGGGAAAACACTAATAAGAACTTGGTTATATCCATGGTTTCATCCTCAATGATGATGGAGAACACCTCCTCTCCATCCGGTCTTTCAAAGAACGTACAATGCTCATAAAAATAAGTTGTAAGTGCAGGAGAATATAGTTCATTAGGGCTTACCATTAGAGGCTGCCATCCTGCCTGTATAATCACGTTGCGGAACCAAGATCCATACGTGTAACTTGCGAATAAATCTTTGAATGACATCTCCGGTATGATCTGAGGGGACTTCATATCACACAACACACTCTAGGATTTCTTGAAACAACCTTGGAAGAACCTACAAAAAATCAGAACTAAAAGTGGCTGTGGAGGTGAAGGGCACGGGTGCGCTCAAGTTTGGTTGTGGAAGGGCGCGAGCGCGCTCTTGCCTTGCTCGATGTCCAATGATTTTAGCACGCGCGCGCTCTGAGTTTAGGCAAAACAGAGGGCGTGCGCGCTCTGAGTATGATGAGTGCTATGAAGTTAAAAAATCAAAGGCAAAGTGAGAGATGCAAAGTGAGAGGTGTGATGTGAAGTTGAGAGTGCAGCAAGGATTTATAGAGAACTACTTTCTAAGTTTCCCAACTAGTTAAGGCAACATGATGGAATAAGACAGTTCTAAATCCAAAATAGAAATAGACAAGAGGCATACTCCAAAACCAAACCAATAGCTTTTTGGTTGGAATGAAAATAACAATCATCTACATATGACTCCTTGAGATTGCACCAAACATCACTTGCTAATTCTAGCGACGCTAAAATAGCAACATTCTCACATAACTCAATCATAATCAAACCGGCAATAAATTCGACAACAAAATACGTGGATATGATTATAAGCATTTCTAAATAAATAATTCCACCCCCAAACACGTTGAAAGGTGGAATTCACGATACAATACATAACACATGCCAAAAACTAAAATAACTTCAAATTAAATTAAAATGAAATAACGATTATAGAATCCAAATATTAACTACTTAACTAACAATTCGGAAACAAAATCTACGAAAAACAAGAAAACTAGTCTTAACACAACAAAAATACAACAAAAACTAGCCACGCGATGAAGATGGGCTAGAGTCATCCATCCTGCGCCGACGATGCTCATGCCTCACAGAGGTATCCGAAGAAGAACCCCCATCAGGTGGCAAGCGTCGAAGAACTTTGACTTGGAACTTCCTATGTCCGTCTATATATACGTTCATGGATTCCTCACACTCCTTATCTCGCTGGACTAGGGTCTCCATGTTAGCCTGGAGCTCCCGGTTACTCGCACTGAGGTCCTCAAAATTTTGATGGATGTTCACCTGCCTAGTCCA
Source organism: Coptis chinensis (assembly GCF_015680905.1). Lineage (NCBI taxonomy): Eukaryota > Viridiplantae > Streptophyta > Magnoliopsida > Ranunculales > Ranunculaceae > Coptis > Coptis chinensis. The sequence goes on from NC_141457.1 coordinate 50,395,891, forward strand.
CAGATCTTCACAAATGGTATTAAGAGAACGCAGGCCACGATGAAGCAATGCCATGCGTTCTATATTAGAAGTAGCCATTTCTAAGGCATCGACCTCAAAATATGTCATGTCTTCCTCATCCTCATCACTCGACTCAGTCTCAATACCCCTATCCTCAGGCATTTTCCACTTCCTCTGAATACAGTCTTTATAAATCCATGGATTTGCATGCAACTTCAACATAATCCTATCTGTCTTCCGAACACAGCCCCAATGCATCATAATCTTTGTAATTAAAGTAGGGAAGGGTGCATTATTAACACCGATGCATCGAATCTCAGTTAACAAAAAGTCGAGGATGCAAAAATCATACCTCTTCTCCTGCATAACCCAGAGAATGTGCAGACAGTTCGAATTAATGTCACTGACTTTTGTAGTGCAAATGACATTCCGACCAATCCACTGAGCTACAGCCAGCTGGTTGGTTCTTAGAGACGATTGTCTAACACAATGCGACTTCCTATTGTATTGCCCTTCCAATACCGTCTCTCCCATCAAAGCCTCGATTCCTCCAAACTAGGATTCTTGCACTGTCAGTGTGAGGCGTCTTGTATCAATACCAAGAATATTAGCCAACACACCTGTACACAATTCCCTTCTCTTCCCATTCACTCTCACAAAAATCTTCCTACCCTCAATCTCCCTTTTCTTATAAAAACTCAACACCAAATCGGTGTGATAAAAATCATTCACCGAATACCACAACCCTTTCCACCCCCTACTAATCATCTCAGTATCATAAAAGGGTGAAAATTGTTTAGAAACAAAAGCTTGTTCCGGAAGAATTTTTCGGTTTTGGGAAGCCATTGGGGTTTGGAATTCGAATTTGGGTGGATTGCAAGGTGGGGAGAAGTTCTAATTGAACTATATTTGAAACAAATTGGAGTGGGTGCGTGGCTTTTTGGATTTTTTTTTTCTTTATTGTTCGATGCTGTTCTTGGAGGCGGGGAGAAGTTGAAGAATGCGAACTGGTTTAAACGCATGGGTTTAACCGGTTGGGCCCAAGCCCATAACAAATTCAAAAATACCAATTTCGTCTTATGCCGTGTGAAATTAAAACTAAAATTCTCGATTTGTTAACGGTCCGAGTTTTGTGAATGAGCTATGAAAACGATCATCAAAGAGAGTACAATCCAATGATCTATAAAAAAAATCAAATCTAACTGTGGTTGACATGTAAGAAAATGGAAAACGCCTCGAAATGCGTGCATGACATAAGTTATATGTGCATAAGGAATCTAAATTCATAGATAGTGTCAACCCGAATCAAAATAAGACTAAACAGCATAAATAACAAGAATAGGAAGTTGAGCGAACAAGAATGGAAAGACCAACACCCCACCCCCAAACAAATTTTGAAAACATGGTTTAGAAAATTTGTTTAAACACGTGGGTCTTTTAAAGTCAGATTCCCGAGACTTGCTAGATTACATATTTTTATGGTTTTAACATTTTCTAAATTTTTATGAATAAGTTTTAAAATAAAGGAGAACAATAAAGTAATAAAGACATAATTCACACCATAGAGAAACATGACTCAAAAACCGAGAAAGCATGCAAGAGTGGAAAACATGAATTATGTTAAACGTGGACTTAGGATCTGGTACTTACAGCCACACACTCCAAAGGGAGGGCCCGGTTACCTGAATGGTGCACTAACCAAAATATGGAAATGAAAGGAAGTATACCAACAACAAAGGTCAGTCCTCATAGACAGGGTCCTGTAAAAGGACATCCTCTACATCTGGGGACATTAACTAGTGAAAATATTTTAATCGTTGGCCATTAACTTTAAAGGTACTATTGTCCTTGGGATTTAACAAGGTGATTGCCCCGTAAGGGGTGACTTCAGTGATAATAAAAGGGCCAGACCAACAGGTTTTTAATTTTTTAGGGAAAATGTGCAAACGGGAGTTGTAAAGCAAGACCTTTTGACCAACCACAAACTCCTTACGCAAAATTTGTTTATCATGAACACGTTTCATGTTAGCTTTATAATCTTCCGCGAGATCATAAGAATCACTACGGATTTCTTCAAGCTAATTTAATTGCAATTTACATCTAACACCTACCTTATTATAATTGAAGTTAAGGCTTTTTATAGCCCACATAGCACGGTGCTCTAATTCAATGGGCAGGTGATAAGGTTTTCCAAACACAAGTCTAAAGAGAGACATACCTATACGAGTTTTAAAAGCAGTCTGATATGCCCATAAGGCATCAGTAAGACACTTAGACCAATATTTCCTATAAGGATTTACTGTTGTTTCTAATATTTTCTTTATTTCCCTATTAGAGACTTCTACCTGGCCACTAGTTTGTAGATGATAAGGAGTTGCCCACCTTGTGGGTAACTCCATACTTTTTAACTAAAGAAGCAACAACTCTGTTACAAAAATGTGTTCCACCATCACTGATGATGGCTTTAGGAATGCCAAACCGACAGAAAATGTATTCCTTATCAAAATACACAACTATCTTATGGTAATTGCTACGGCAAGCCATAGCCTCTATCCATTTTGAAACGTAGTCCATAACAACAAAAATATAAACAAACCCGTAGGAAATAGGAAAAGGACCCATGAAATCAATGCCCCAAATATCAAAAATTTATATAACCTAAATGGGATTTAAATGCATCATATTACGTTTAGTAATACTCCCAAGTTGTTGGCAACGAACACACGTCTTGCACTGAACTTGGGCATCTTTAAACAGGGTAGGCCAATAAAAACCACATTGAAGAACTTCAACTGCCATTTTCATACCACTAAAATGGCCACCACACTCTTTGTCATGGCAGAAGGATAAAACCTCATTATATTCCCACTGGGGAATACAACGACGAATAATCTGATCTGCACAATACTTAAAAAGGTAGGGCTCATCCAAGTAGTATAGCTTAACTCTGGCAAAAAACCTCTTACATTCATTTCTGGACCAAATATCAGGAATAATATCAGAAGCTAAGTAGTTCACAATGTCGGCATACCATGGTGCAGAAAAAATAGCATAATGATGCTCATCAGGAAAAGAATCTGGTATGGACTCTGAATCACTATCACTATCATTGGTAAGTCTAGATAAGTGATCTGCAACCACATCGTTTATCCTTAATTTCAAGGGTAAACTCTTGCAAGAGAAGAATCCATCGGATCAATCTCTGTTTAGCATCCTTCTTGGTGAGAAGGTACCTAAGAGCTGCATGGTCGGTGTAGACTAAGGTCTTAGAGCCAACCAAATAAGGGCGGAATTTATCTAAAGCATAAACCACAGCTAAAAAATTCCTTTTTAGTAGTAGTGTAATTGTGTTGAGCATCATTTAAAGGTTTACTAGCATAATAAATTACAGTCGACTTATCATCTAGTTTTTGTCCTAACACAGCACCAACAGCATAATCGCTAGCGTCGCACATAAGCTCGAAAGGTTTAGACCAATCGGGAGGCTATATAATCGGTGCAGATGTTAAAGTGGCTTTTAAAGTTGCAAAAGCCTACTTGTAGTCAAAATTGAAATCAAAGATGGCATCCTTTAAAAGCAGATTAGTTAAAGGCCTAGCTATTTTCAAAAAATTCTTAATAAAATGCCTATAGAAACCTGCATGGCCTAAAAAGGCTCTAATATCACGTACAGTCCGTGATATAGGTAAAGACGCTATCTTATCCAATTTGGCCGTATCTACTTCTATGATGTCACTAGATACAATATGACCTAACACTATCCTTTTCTTAACCATAAAATGACACTTCTCCCAATTTAAAACTAGATTTTTCTTCTCACATCATGTCAACACCTGAGAAAGGTTAGACAGGCACTCACTAAAAGAGTCTCCATAGATAGAAAAATCATCCATGAAAACTTCCATAAAGCGCTCTACCATGTCACTAAAAATATGAAGCATACACTGTTGGAAGGTACCAGGAACATTACAGAGACCAAAAGGCATCCGTTTATACATATATGTTCTAAAAGGACATGTGAAGGTAGTCTTGTCTTGGTCATCAGGATCAATAATGATCTGAAAATAGCCAGAATAGCCATCTAAAAAACAATAATAAGCATGACCAGCTAGACGTTCGAGCATCTGATCTATAAAGGGTAAGGAAAAGTGATCCTTTCGTGTCATGGTGTTTAAGCGTCTGTAATCAATACAGATCCTCCATTTCATAGGAACACGCATGGAAACATATTCACCCGCAGCATTATGAACAATGGTAACCCCTAATTTCTTAGGGACTACGTGAATAGGACTTATCCATTCACTATCGGAAATGGGATATATGATCCCTATATCGAGTAACCGTAAGACTTCCTCTCTGACCACCTCATTTATGGCAGGGTTCAAGCGACCCTGAGGTTCGTGTGAAGTCTTTGCATTATCCTCCAACTGTATGCGATGCATGCATACACCAGGGTCAATCCCTTTAATGTTGTCTAGGGACCAACCGATCGCGGAACGATGTTCCCTAATCACCCTAATCAAACGGGCCTATTCATTTGCAGATAATTGAGAAGATATGATCACCTGATGACTACCATCCGGATCAAGCTGGATATATTTCAACTCAGCAGGAAGAGGTTTAAGCACAGGGGTGGAAGGAATTGGCAAAAAGGATTCTGGAAGATCCTCGTCTTGAGTAGTGAAGACCTGTTTAGGTAAGAAGTCTTCAAACTCAGAAGGTAGAGCGACAGAAGGATCTAAGATAGGGGTAGAATTGAAAAGGGTGTTGACTTCCTCTAAGTAGGAGTTATAGTCGAAGTCGGAACTACCGAAGGAAAGGAACTGGTGCATTTGATTTTCTGGAAATCTATTGTTGAAATAATCTTGAGCTAGGCTCTCGATCATGCTAACTTCCCCATCTATAGACGAATCTGGTAACTGTTTCATCATTTTGAAAACATTTACCTCAACAGAAAGATGACCAAAGGACATGGACATCGAACCATCGCGGCAGTTTATGAGCGCATTGGTTGTTGCCAAGAAAGGACGCCCTAAAATGATAGGAACAGAATCATTAGCGACTTCTGTGTCTAGGATAACGAAGTCTACTGGGTAGTAAAAATCTTGAACCTTAACCAGCACGTTTTCAACAACACCCTTATGATACTTAATAGACCGATTCGCTAATTGCAACGTCATTTTAGTACGTTGCATCTCCTGTAGACCTATTTGCTTATATAAATAATAAGGGAGTAAGTTAACACTCGCCCCAAGGTCTAATAGCGCAGTCGTTATATGGGTGTACCCCAAGGTGCATTGTACAGTAGGACGACCAGGGTCCTTGTACTTAACGATTCCATTATGTTCAGATAGAGTTGGGAACTGTTAAGTTAAAAAAGCGTCTTTTGGTATATTAGTCTTTTGCCTAGTAGTGCACAACTCTTTTAGAAACTTAGCATGTTGTGGTAACTTTTTAATAGCGTCAAGAAAAGGTAAGTTAATCGTTAGATTTTTAAAAACTTCCCTAATCTCATCAAAGTTAGTATCCTTGTGTAACATGGCTAGTCTCTGGGGAAACGGTGGGTTCTCTCTATATTTAGCATATGGATCAATATGAGTTTTAACCTTGGCCGTTTTCCTCTTGGGTTGAGGTTTAACTGGTACCTCTACAGGAGTAGGATCATCAGTTACTACTTCGGTATCTAGTAAAATATCAAGTGTAGGGACCACTGGTGGAGTAACAACAAGCATCGTTATGGCATTATCTACCACTCTGCCAGAATGGAGAGTGGTGATGGCATGTAGCTCACCTACAATGATATTTTCATTACTAGGATTAAAGGTTACTTCAAAGGTTGTGTTTGGCATTTTAGGATTAGGTATGGCTTGACCTGGAAACACACCTTTTGGTGGGGCTTTCTCTTGGGCTAACTGCTTGGTTAAATGATTAATGGATTGTAAAACCTGTTGGTTAGATTGAGTCATGGATTGGAAAAGTTGTTGGCTAACCTGTACAAAGGCGTCGAGACAATCCGGTTGTGTAGGTGTAGTGGTCACAGGTGGTGTGACTAGAACTATCTCACGTTGATTATTAACGGGTGGATTGCGATAGTTATTAGTAATCAAAACAATACCTTTATTAGCATTATAATTATTATTATAATTATTATAATTACCTTGTCCTTGTCCTTGTCTCGGTGGAGCTTGATTGTAATTTGGCGCTTGCCTAACATTTTGATTATTAAACCCTAGAGGTGTAACATGATGATTATTTTTCCAACCGAAGTTGGGATGTTGTCTCCAAGGCGCATTAGGTTCGCTATTAATGGAATAAACATTGTCCGGTTAAGCGGATGGTTGTTCATAGACTGGAGGACAATAGGAGTCGGGATGCTCAAGGCTGTAACAGAAATTACATGGAAGAGTGTTAACGTTCATGACAGGAGTAGGTTGTTGTTGGACAGAAAGGGCTTCTACCTTTTTAGTGAGAGATTCGATTAAAGTTTTAAGCTCAGGATCAAATTTAACCTCAAACATACTGGCAGCCTTAACCGTCAACCTTAACCGTGGAAGAAGAATTACTGGAGCGAGGGATATCATTACCCCCTCAGTTATTTTGACGTTTAAATTGATCTTCCAAAAACCTATAAGCCTCAGTGGCACCTTTACTAAGGAAACTACCCCAGTCATTATGTCAAGAACCTCTTTATGGTGATGTAAAAGCCCTTTGGAAAAGGCACGAACAAGCGTGTCTTTTGTAAGGTTATGACGTGGACACTCAATGAGAAGATTAGTGAACCGATTCCAGGCCTCTGAAAAGGATTTATGAGGATTCTGGTGGAAGAAATTAATCTTTTGAATCATTTCATCTGTCTTTAGCGGTGGGTAAAACTATTACATGAATAATTGAACAAGTTTGGCCCATGAGTCCACAGAATTAGGCGCTTGGGCAGTTAACCAAGAAGCCACCTTATCGGCAAGGGTTAAAGGAAACACCCTCAATTTAATTTGCTCCGAACCAACAGTAGGATGATGAATTGTGGTAAGAACTTATTCTATCCTACGCATATGCTGATAAGGCTTCTCATAGTCCAACCCATGAAAAACTGGTAACAAATTAAATATATTCGGGAGGATTTGAAAATCCCCCACTAGGTCTGCAAGAATGATGCACAACTTAGGGATATCATTAAGGGCTTTATAAAAATCAGAAAGAGGAGTCTCTGTTTCATCAGCCATTTGTGCAGGTGTAGTGTGTGGTATTCTAGATAGGCGTGTGCGTTGATGTTTACGATAAATAACCGAAGATAGTTTACTAGTACCAGACCTTAGTCTCATACAAGGCTAAGGCCAATATAAAGCAAACTACGAACAAACAGTCAAACAACCCTGATATGCTAGAAAAAATTCTCTAACAGGAGAGGCGAGGAGTGGAAGAAAGAGTACCTGAATGCCCCCTTGCTACGCGTTTAAATAGTGTCTTGTATACGCAATCACAGTGTATTCACAAAGTTAGAAACACTTAATAACTTAAACGAAATTAGTTGGAAACTAACCTATGAAAATCGGGCAAATTCAGAAGTGAACGCGTGCGCGCTTGGAACTAGGCGTAGAAGGGCACGTGCGTGCTCTTACCTGAACCAATGTCCAGTGTTTTTAGGGCGCGCAAGCTCTCGAGATAGCCTACGATGGGCGCGGGCAAGCTCTGTGTGGATTTCTGAAAAAAAATAATTTCTGAGCCAAACAAACATAGTCAGAACCAAACAAGGGTGGGTGGGTTTTAATGGGATTTTGGTAGGGACGAAAAATCTAAAGGAAATGAATTTAAACTTAAACTAAGATGGCAGTGGTGCCATTTGATAAATGTAAAAACTATGGTTTACTCCTACTTAACTAATTGAACTTAAACAAAAGTAAACCTAATAGTAATTGCATTCTAGATTATCAAAGTTATCTACTCTCTTGAATCATGCAATAAATAGAGTAGAGAATTCGTTCCACTCCTAGTCCTTTAAACGTAAGTTTCCGCTAACTTAATCGATACTAACAAAACAGTTGAGAGTAATAATTTGACATTATACTACGATGGCAATTGAACTTAAATAAGATTGTTTAACTTATACTATGATAATAGAATATTGAAATGTGAATATGGATAAGGGATTAGGGAAATTTGAATCCACTTGATGTATTCCTAATATGCTAGTGTCGATTATTGTAGTTCTAATCAAATAAGATTAAGTGTTGATCCCTAATTACTCATGGCAGTCTTTGCCAACTAATAATTAGCATGTGAGGAAGTCCAATCCATTCTCATGGTGAATCAACTATCCTTCTAGAGTGAAACTCTTAACAAGCAATAATTCTAACTAACATATCAAGTCTTCATCAAGCTTCATCAAACCCCTCTAATGGAGGTTTAGCTAGATGTCATTAGACTATCATAAACAAATATATAATTAAGAAAGAGACATAAAGAAGAACAATAACGAACTTTTATTAATCTAATGAATACTGAAGAACAATAATTAACTAAGGTTTAAACTAATATCTAAGTCTAAATCCTAATTATCTATCTCTAATTAATTATATCTATCTATGTCTAATTATATCTAGAGTTATGCCTTAGTCCTCTTTATAAAAGAGAGGCTAGGTCTATATTTTCGTGCATGGGCTTTGGAGCTATGTTTTGGGCCTTTGAATCAAGCCCAAAACATAATTACATAAGTCCAAAATGGGTTTTTCTATTGGAAATTACTGAAATAGCCTTTTCATCTACTTGTGCTCTACTGATTTAGTCAAGGCCTAGACCGTTAGAAAGCTCTTTCCGAACCGATCGTTTTGACATATAATAGGCTCAATTTCAAAGTCTGAGTCCAAAGATACGGCCTGTGGAAGTTCTGTTGACTTTTCTGCTCTATTTCTGCCCGCGTTGACTTTGACTTTTCAGCTTTGACCGGGCTTTAAAAAGGCTTTTTCTCCTTGAATCTTGGCCTTTAATCATAGAACTTCTTAGCAACCAACCTTTGCTCCTTTATCTCGCAAAAGTGACATGTTTCTTCACATATTTGATTCTAATGCCTGAAATACATAAACGCACGTAAACAGTACTAACTCATATTTATTATACACATAATTGGCCTAAATATAATGATATTAAGGGGTTAAAACTACAGTTTTGAGCTTTTATCAGTAGCTGTACTGGAAGGTGCGGCTGGATCACCTCATTTTTAAGGAGAGCTAATGCTTGTTGGGTATTTTGTTTTGACACTGCTTCACACCGAAAAAAAAGCGAGCTATATTTGAGATAAACTTGGAGATGGAAGTCTTCTTTCGTTTCTCAATGCTGAAGTAAGACCAAGCCCACGAGCTTATTATCCTAGGTCGGAGCAAGTTAATAAGATCCCCTTTTTTACGTCCCCATGTCCCTCCCGTGTGGCGACATGGGGACGTAAAAAGTAAAGAGAGGAATGGGGTTTCTCTCGCTTTTGGCATAGCGGTCCCGGGGAGGCCCGCGACGATGAGCTATTAGATCGGTGGTGGAGCTACCGATAATTGTTGTGTCGTTGCCCGGCTGTGAAGGCTCTCAGCCACATGGATAGTTCAATGTGCTCATCAGTGCCTAACCCAGAGATGTGGATCATCCAAGGCACATTAGCATGGTGTACTCCTCCTGTTCGAACCGGAGGTTGAAACCAAACTTCTCCTTAGGAGGATAGATGGGGCGATTGAGGTGAGATCCAATGTAGATCCAACTTTCTATTCACTATGTGGGATCCGGGCAGTCCGGGGGGACCACCAAGGCTCCTCTCTTCTCAAGAATTCATACATCCCTTATCAGTGTATGTATAGCTATCTCTCGAGCACAAGTTTAGGTTCGGCCTCAATGGGAAAATCAAATGGAGCACTTAACAACGATCTTCACGCACCAAGAACTACGAGATCACCCTAGAATGAAAGGGGGTGACGGAGGGATCGCACTATCATTCGAGCCTTTTTTCATGCTTTTCATGGAGGTCCGGAGAAAGCTGCAATCAATAGGATTTCCCTAATCCTCCCTTCCCCGAAAGGAAGAACGTGAAATTCTTTTTCCTTTCTGCAGGGACCGTGAGATTGATCTAGCCATAAGAAGAATGCTTGGTATAAATAACTTCGCTTCTTGGTCTTCGACCCTCACCACTATGAACACCCCGATCGGTGCAATGGGATGTGTCTATTTATCTATCTCTTGACTCGAAATGTGAGCAGTTTGAAAAAGGATCCTAGAGTGTCTAGGGTTGGGCCAGGAGGGGTCTCTTAACGCCTTCTTTTTTCTTCTCATCATCGGTTATTTCACAAAGACTTGCCATGGCAAGAAAGAAGGGGGAACTAGCACACTTGGAGAGCGCAGCATGGCGGAGAGTTGCATGCTACATTCGGGAAGGATGAATCGCTCCCGAAAAAGAATCTATTGATTCTCTCCCAATTGGTGGATCGTAGGTGCGATGATTTACTTCACGGGGCGAAGTTCTCCGGTTCAAGTCCGGATGGCCCAGCCTGCACCAGGGAATAGAAGAAGCATCCGACTCCTTCATGTATGCTCCACTTGGCTCGAGGGATATATCTCAGTTGGTAGAGCTCCGCTCTTGCAATTGGTCGCCGCGATTACGGGTTGGATGTCTAATTGTCCCGGCCGTAATGATAGTATCTTGTACCTGAACCGGTGGCTCACTTTTTCCAAGTAATGGGGGAAAAGGACCAAAACATGCCACCGAAAGACTCTACTGACAAAGATGGGCTATCAAGAATGTAAAGGAGGTAGGATGGGCAGTTGGTTAGATCTAGTATGGATCGTACATGGACGGTAGTTAGAGTCGGTGGCTCTCCTAGGGTTCCCTCATCTGGGATCCCTGGGGAAGAGGATCAAGTTGTCCCTTGCGAACAGCTTGATGCACTATCTCCCTTCAACCCTTTGAGCAAAATGTGGCAAAAGGAAGGAAAATCCATGGGCCGACCCCATCGTCTCCACCACGTAGGAACTACGAGATCACCCCAAGGATGCCTTCGGCATCTAGGGGTCACAGACTGACCATAGAACCCTGTTCAATAAGTGGAACGCATTAGCTGTCTGCTCTTAGGTTGGGCAGTAAGGGGGGCGGAGAAGGGCAATCACTCATTTTAAAACTAGCATTCTTAAGACCAAAGAGTCAGGTGGAAAGGGGTAAAACTCTCTGCTCCTCGGTTCTCCTGTTGCTTGATTCTCTGAACCGCAAGAATCCTTAGAATGGGATTCCAACTCAAAGACCCTTTGAGATTTTGAGAAGAGTCGCTCTTTGGAGAGCGAGTACGATGAAAGTTATAAGGCGTGTTCGGGGAGTTATTGTCTATCGTTGACCTCAATGGTAGAATCACCGGGGAGGCCTCGAGAGGCGCTGGTTTACCCAGTGGCGGATGTCACGTTCGAGTCCGCTTATCTCCAGCTCGTGAACTTAACCGATACAAAGGTATATGATAGCACCCAATTTTTCTGATTCGACAGTTCAATCTATGATTTATCATTCATGGACGTTGATAAGATCCTTCCATTTAGTAACACCTTAGGATGGCATAACCTTAAAGTTAACGACGAGGTTCAAACGAGGAAAGGCTT